>NW_025225216.1:36390-41510 GCF_018294505.1 Triticum aestivum
GCTAGTTCTATGTTTGCCACTAATATATCCATATCTACCATGTTTGAATAATAATTGCCATGTTGTAAATATTTGTAGAAACTATGGACACCCCCCGAGACGAAGCACAAGAAGCGTTGTTGAGGGACATAATCGCAGAAGGAAGTGATGCCCTCTCCTCGTTGATGTTTCTCAACGACAACGATTGTCTGGAAGGAGAGGGTGAAGAAGCAGCTGACCCTCTCCTCGTTGATTTACATGGCTCCGATGACCCAATGCCGGTGCAAGAAGGAGAGGGTGAAGAAGTAGACCGTGAGGACGGCTCCGGTGATCACCAAACCGAGTCCGGCCAGGTATATATATTAGTTAAGCCTGTGCTGACTAGCTAATTGATGCATTAATTGTTTTGGTATGTACACATATTAATTAACTCTTGTCTTTGTTCTTTTTTCTAGCCCTCCGGATCGAGCACAACTTCGGTAAAGAGACGAGGCCCGAAGAAAAAGTTGAGCTCGGGTGAAAAGTTTGAGATCATACAAATCGCGCGCGACGGCCAACCGATTGAACCCTACCGGGCAAAGAAGGCATTTGTTGCTCAGTGTGGGGTTCTGGTTAGGGACAAGATCCCGATCAGCATCCAGCAATGGTATAAGCCTAAGAACGAAGACCCTGAGGTGTCTTATGTCAATGAGATGCAGAAAAAGAATCTTTGGACTGAGCTGAAGTCAAATTTCACCCTACCGCCGGAGGATGATCCGGAGAAGCCAGTTATAGAGCCATTAATCAAGTCTTTTGCTCTAAGGAAGATGGTAGACCTATTCAGGAATTGGAAGAAAGACCTCAATAGGTATGTCGGAAAAAATGAGACACCAGAATTCATTGGCAAATATGAGAAGATCAGAGATGACTGGCCCGCATTTGTGGCCCACAAGACATCGGAAAAGAGTAAAAAGATGTCGGCGACAAACAAGAGAAATGCTGAGAAGAAGAAGCTTCACCATCGCACGGGGTCAGGTGGCTACCTCGTAGCCCGGCCTAAGTGGGCCAAGGCTGAGAATGATTTGCTTGATAAAGGGATCGAACCAGAGACAATGAACTGGCCAGAACGTTGCCGGACTTGGTTCTTTGGGGCCGACGGATCCTTGGACCCTATAACAGGGAAGTGCATTTGGACGGACGAACAATTGGACATACCAGTCAAGAAGCTTCAACAATATATCAAAGCAGCGCAGCAAGGGACGTTCGTTCCAGACAGGGAGAAGGACGAGCTCACAATGGCCCTCGGCAATCCTGAGCACCCTGGACGGACACGAGGCACGCCAGACTCCGTTTCGTGGAAGGCTGGATTTCCGAACGTAGGGGGTTACAAAACCCAGGAACGAGAAGCAGAGCCAACTGCAGGCGCTACACGAAAGGGCAATGGGGCTAGAGGAACGAGAAGCAGATCGCAGCAAACGACCTGCCGAAGCTTCCCCCGAAGCTACCCCGCCATCTCAGCGGAAAAGCAGCGTGGCTTCCACCGAGCTGCTTCAGCCAGAGCATGCCTTGACGGCTCCTGCCAGCTATCCCGTGGATGCTATCACGGATGCTGAAAATTGCCACCTTATGGCGCAATGGAGCAATTTGAAGGTCAAGGCGGCTGTTGGCTCTGTTTATCCTACTAAACCCGACTCAACTTTTCACTACCGGCCGATTCCAGAAGGATATGCTAAGGTGATGGTCGATGAAATAACGGAGGGATTTGAGGACCTCCGGCTTGACCACCCTACCGGTGAAGGGGAGTATCGGCTGGGTTCTGCTCTGAAGACTCCATGCCTATGGCGGAAGGATCTCATCAACCTTCCGAACTGGACGCCTCCGCCTCCTCCTCCTCCTCCGGCGAGTCAGGGCACTCCGCCTCCTCCACCGGCGAGTGACGATCAGGGCACTCGGCCGGCTCCTTCTCCAGCGCGTGGCGGCACTCCGCCTCCTTCTCCGCCTGCGCCGGCGCGCCCGAGCAGCCAGCCTCCTCCTTCTCCGCCTCGTCAGCAAGGGCGGAAGAGACCCGCCGCCGCTCCGTCTTCTACGGCGCGTCGCAGTCCTTCTCCTCCACCTCGTAAGCAAGGAAAGAAGACATCCGCTCCGTCTACTCTGCCGGCGTCTAGCAGTACAGCCAAAGGCGGGAGGAGATAAAGATTCGGTCCTTCTCTGAAGACTCCAGAGAAGTTACCGTACGAGAGGAGCGAGGAGGAAAACGCGAAGATCGTGCAGACCGAAGTGGATGACTGGTTTCAAGGGTTGAAAGCAAAGAGACATCCACCTCCGGAGGAGAAGGTAGATCCGGTGAAAGGGAAGCGCACTCTGGCTGCCCTGACAAAACCACCCAAGTCTCCGCCGAAAGGCAACTATGAGCGCATTATTGGAAAGGCATTTGCCGAAGCGGAGAGGTCGGGAAGTACTAAAACTGATCAAAGGATGAAAGAACGACGAGCTGGGAAACAAATTGCCCAGCTCGGCGAACAAGCGAAGCAATCGTGCCCCCCGCTCAAGGTGCCTGCTAGCGACATCGTCGATCCGAGGATGGTGCCCGGTTATGGCAATCCTGCAGATTACCTGCCCGACGATGTACATTATGATATCTTGGAGGTGCAGATACAAAGATACGAGTACGGGAAGCCTCTCATCAAAGATGAAAGTTCTCTATCAACGATGATGCGAAGATTGCATGATTGGTACATGAAAACCTGCAAAGAGTCTGAGGGGAGGAGTACTTTGTATGTGAGAGTTAAAAAGGAGCATGACCTCCTTGGAATTGAACTGTTGCCTATTCCATTTGAGGAGTTCTATCAGTTTTTCAATCAATTGTCCATCGATAAAGCAACGGTCACCTCCTACTGTTTGTAAGTAGTACTACTTCCGTCATTAAGTCTCTCTATATAACTCAGCCCTTTCATTGCATGTATTTATAATTATCCTCACTATATTATGCAGATTGAAGATCGCCGAATTGAAAAAAAGACAAGTGGGAGATATTGGGTTCATTAACACGTATCTCATAGATGCAACTGAGGTTCAATATCGTGCCCAAGAAACCGAGGCCAACTTGCTACGATCATTGGAAATAAATGAACACAAAGATATAATACTCTTTCCTTACAACTTCAAGTGAGTGTTACTGTCTTGTGGCATATTCAGTTTCCTTATTAGTCCAGGTTATAGTAATGTAATATTGATGAGTTATGCATGTGTGCGCAGGTACCACTATATTCTCCTAGAGATTAAGCTTGAGAAGGGAGTAGTAACTGTCTTAGACTCCAAGCGAAAAGATCCCAAGGAGTATGCGGACATGACTGAAATGCTGGAGAAGTAAGTTAAATCGATCATTATCCACCATATCATCAACTTTGTTCATTTTTTATATCAAGTAATTGTTTTCTTTGTATGGCAGGCCTTGGAGAAAATTCACCAAAAAAGCTCCGAGACTACCGAAGAAGCTGCAATTTAGGCACCCAAAAGTAAGTACTATATAGTAGCATATTCCAGGCATCTCCTAGTGATTCAAGCGCTAGTTTCATCAATACCATTTAGCATGCTTGCTAATTATTAGTTTGATTGACCTCTATTTCTTGTGAAGTGGCTGTGGCAGGAACAAGGGAAAGATTTCTGTGGATACTACATTTGCGAGTCCATCCGCCACACGACCTGTGAGCGGGGCTACTCCGACAAACAATATGAAGTGCGTAAATAACAATATTCACAATTTTATTTTATTACCATCATTTGTGTTGAGTTTCATTCATTCATTCATATATATATATATATATATATGTGTGTGTGTGTGTGTGTGTGTGTGTGTGTGTGTGTGTGTGTGTGTGTGTGTATTGACCCCCTTCTTAAAATTAGATGTTTCGGATGCGGGATGAACTCCTAGCATCAGATCGCATGCGAGCAATTCAAGAGGAATTGGCGGCATTCTTTCTTGACCACGTGATCGCTGAAGACGGAGAATACTATGTGGACCACGCGTCCGTATTTTAGGAGATTATATATTTGTAAAAGATAATTATTGTATATATGTAGCCGGTAGTGTCGAATAGATATACGAGAACTTGTTGTTCGACCAATCTCTCGGAGAAGGAGAGGTGGTCGATATCACTTCTCTCTGTATGCATATATGTTCATGACGATCTTCTGTTTGCTTACTAGCTAGCTAGCGTGTCTAGCTAGTCCTCTCTATACGTATGTATGGTACGTGTAGCGTCGACCAAGCACGGACAAAAGAGAGGCCACTTCTCTCTATTAATTAGCTAGCTATAGCACAATATATGAAACACCTAAATTAACCCCCCAAAACCCCCCAACCCCCCCCCCTCCTTTTCAAAAAAAAACAAAAACCCCAGCCACAGAAATGTTGACGCATGGATGCCTATTGGTCTCGGTTGGTGCCACCAAACGGGACCAAAGGCCCTCTTGCCTGGGCTCAGCGACAGGCCACGTGGAGGCACATCTGTCCCGGTTCTGGATTGAACCGGGACTAAAGGGTCAGGGCATTAGTACCGACCCTTTAGTCCCGGTTCATGAACCGGGACTAAAGGCCCTCACCAACCGGGACTGTAGGCCCTTTTTCTACTAGTGGGTCCTCATAGAAAATTCTATGCACGCAGGTCCCCTTTTGGGAAGCCATTCATTGTTGGCCAAGTGGTCCAAAGAGAAGGAGTACGACAATATGGTTGCTCCATTCTGAACAGAGCATGAACGACTTTGGAATATGTTCGCCAATATCATCAATCAGCAGGTCCACAAGGAGGGGGCGATGTTCCACTGCGAACAAGAGACGAAGATAGAAGGAGACTTCAGAATGGAACACCAAGCTTATGAACCATGTCTTGGTGCGTAGCTAGATATGTAGAGTCCTTCCGAAAAACTAGGCCTTGGCATTTGGTATAAACCGAAAATTCGTTTTCTACCGTTCAGTTATTTTGTCAATTCGGTTAGCAAAGATGAAAACCGAAATTAACACCGCAAAATGGAAAACCGAAAATTCGGTTAACCGAGCATTTCGGTTTGGTAATCGGTTTATACCGTATTTACCAAATGTGGCCACAAATCTATTGTGTGTCTATCTTTCTTTCCAGTATCCACCCCCGCTCTATATAGACTAG
>NW_025225216.1:42480-47437 GCF_018294505.1 Triticum aestivum
TGGTGAGTCACGAGGACTCAGCAATCTCAAAACCCGCGAGATCAAGACTATTTAAGCTTATGGATAGGAAAGGGTAATGAGGTGGAGTTGCAGCAAGCACTAAGCAAATATGGTGGCTAACATATGCAAATAAGAGCGAGAAGAGAAGCAAAGGAACGGTCGTGAAACTAGCAATGATCAAGAAGTGATCCTGAACTCCTACTTACGTCAAACATAACTCAGAAACCGTGTTCACTTCCCGGACTCCGCCGAAAAGAGACCATCACGGCTACACACGCGGTTGATGCGTTTTAGTTCGAATCTGGTGTCAAGTTATCTACAACCGGACATTAACAAATTCCCATCTGCCTCATAACCGCGGGCACGGCTTTCGAAAGATAATATACCCTGCAGGGGTGTCCCAACTTAGCCCATCACAAGCTCTCATGGTCAACGAAGGATATACCTTCTCCCAGGAAGACCCGATCAGACTCGGAATCCCGGTTCGCAAGACATTTCGACAATGGTAAAACAAGACCAGCAAAGCCTCCCGATGCGCCGACAAATCCCGATAGGAGCTGCACATATCTCGTTCTCAGGGCAACACCGGATGAGACTAGCTATGAGTAAAACCAGCCCTCAAGTTTCCCCGAGGTGGCCCCGCAGGCAGCTCATTTTGGGCCAACACTCGAAGGAGCACTGGTCCGGGGGGGGGTTAAAATAAAGATGACCCTTGAGTCTGCAGAACCCAAGGGAAAAAGGCTTAGGTGGCAAATGGTAAAACCAAGGTTGGGCCTTGCTGGAGGAGTTTTATTCAAAGCAAACTGTCAAGGGGGTCCCATAAATCACCCAACCGTGTAAGGAACGCAAAATCCGGGAACATAACACCGGTATGACGGAAACTAGGGCGGCAAGAGTGGAACAAAACACCAGGCATAAGGCCGAGTCTTCCACCCTTTACCAAGTATATAGATGCATTAATTAAATAAGAGATATTGTGATATCCCAACATAATCATGTCCATCATGGAGCAATCTTCAACTTCACCTGCAACTAACAATGCTATAAGAGGGGTTGAGCAAAAGCGGTAACATAGCCAAGCAACGGTTTGCTAGGAGGGGTGAAAAGGTTAGAGGCTGACATGGCAATATGGGAGGCATGGTAAACAAGTGATAGGTAGCGCAGCATAGCGATAGAACGGAGCAACTAGCAAGCAAAGATAGAAGTGATATCAAGGGTAATGGTCATCTTGCCTGAAATTCCGATAGGAAGAAGAATGAGTCCATGAAGAAGACAGACGGACGTAGTCGAACGAATCCTCACAACTCCGGAACGAAACCAAAGCTAACGAGAGAAGCAAACCGGAAAGAAGCAAACAATGCGGTAAACACACAAGCATAATCATGGCATGATGCACAATCAAGTATGATGCATGTCCGGTTTAATGAGGCATGGCATGGCAATATGCCAAAACAACACCACAAGTTAAGTGGAGCTCAATATGCAACGAGTTGCATATTGACGGAACACCACATCAATTATTTAGTTCTCTCTTGGTTAGGCTACCCAACAATATTAAATGTTATTAAACATGGCACAAGGGGTGAAGCATGAGCAAACCACCTAGCTAGGCAATTTTAAATGAGGCCGGAAACAATAAACAACAATTTCGCAAAGTCCCCATATGTTATTTAGCAATTTAAAGCAAACACAATTTTAAACATTTTAAATGTTGTTATCATGATGCGGATGACATATACAAGTTTATGCATTTTTTTATGAAAATGTTGATATCTAATATGATAGGGAGCATTTGGTCACCATGGCGGAACAAAAGGGGTGCCACGACAACGATAACGAAAATGGTGCCACGGCAACGATAACGAAAATGGTGCCACGGCAACAATAACGAAAATGGTGCCACGGCAACATGCCGGTCCCGATAACTCGAGTGAGATACCGATGCAAACGAGAAGTGTGACGTGAGCGAGTCATGCAAGATGGTGGGCTGATCCCGGCTACCGGGTTCCCACGGGTTAGTGGCATGGAAACGAGTGACAATTCGGACACGGTGCAAACGTATGGTACATCTCATACAACAAAGCATTCGTTCACGGGCGTCATCGCGGCGGTTATACCTTCGAAGCGTGCATTTCGGGGTGGTTCAAAGTCGTCGAGGGAAGTAGTCGTTCACGTGTCGTAGGGGAAGTAGTTGTTCACGGCCGTAGTGGAGGTAGTCGTTCTCGCGACGGTAGTGGAAGTAGACGTTCACGGGTCATCGTGGGGAGTAGTCGTATACGGCGTCGGTAGAGGTACTCGCGATCTCGGCGACGGTAGTTGTACACGTTTTTCGTAGAAGTCCGGGGTCGTCGGTAGAGGTACTTGGTGAAATCCACGGGTGTCAGTAGTTGTACACGGGTCTTCGGCGTCGAGGTACTTGGCGTCTCACCTTGTAGTTGTACACGGACTCGAACAGAGGACCTTGACGATTCAACGGGTATGAAGCAACGGAAATGCACAGGCCTCCCATGTACTTGGCGCAATCCGAGATGATCTCGACGATCCAGCGAGGCGACGGTACAGGGCAGTCTTCGTCTTGGCAGGCAGCGGTCCAAGCGAGCAGCAGCTCTGCTCAAAGCAGGGCAGCACGGAGCGATGTCGGGGAAGTCAACGCGGGGAAGATGCGTTCGCTCATCTCCTGGATGAGGCCGAGGCAAAGGTGGGATATGGCGCGGGGCGACTGTAGCTTGCAGAGGAGGTCGAGGCAGGGGGCGCCGGAGTTGGCCTCTAGTGGCGGCGCGGGAGACCCGGCGCGGCGTCGGCGAGAGGATGTAGCAGCTGCTGCTGCTGCCGGTGGCGAGGTCGAGGCGGTGCGGCTCCAGGGGCGGCGAGGAGGAGGTCGGACGCGGCGCTCCTGGTCGCAGCGACCGGAGGGGCGATGGGGCATGGTTGCGGGGTGGAGGAGGCGCTCGAGGAGGAGGCTGAGGGGAGAAGGCGCTCGGGGAGAGATGGGGATCGGCGCTGCGCGGGAGGAGATGGGGGCCTGGCGCTGGGGAGGAAGAGAGGCTGCGAGGGAGATGAGGGAGGAGGCCGCAGGGTGGCGCGGTCTGGACTAGCCGACCGGAGGGGCGACGGGGCAACATAGAGTGCTGCGGGGCTCGCGCTCGAAGGAACAAGGGGAGGGGATCGAGCCGAGGAGAGGGAGAGGGGGTCGGGCGCAGGGGCTGGGCGCTGCGTGTGTGGCGGCGCTGGCAGGGAACGAGGGGATGGGTCGAGGGAGAGATGTTGAGGGATCAAGCAGGGGGGGTTCGGGCTAGGGTTAGGAAAGGCACGGCTGGGCCAAGAGAGACTGGGCCGGCCTGGTGGGAAGGAGAATGGCCAGTGGCCTGACTGCTGGGCTCTCTTCTCCCTCTCTCTTCAAAACTCTTCCAAAAACAGAAAAGGAAAGAAAGAAAGGGAGAGAAAAGAAATGAGTGGACAAGAATTAGGGCATGAGGGTAACTTTCCCGGACTCGCAAAAATATGCTCGTTCCAAGAAAAATAGAAAGGCCACGATTGAAAGATTTAAATTCAAATTCATTTGATTTAAATTCAAATGATTTGAATGGAAGTGAGGGTTTGGGAAGGTCCAAAAATGTTCGGATTTTTGGTGGAGCTCCGGAAAATGATGAAATAAATTATTGGCAAGGTTGGAGACCAAACTTGAAGCAGAAAAGGAACGAAATTATTTTGCAAGTGTGTTTATGGGTGATTCCGAATTAGTGGAATATTTAATATAGCTCCCTAATAATATTGAGAGGCTTTAATATGTTATAAAGAGAAATCACAAGTGAAATCCCTCGATTTAAATGGATCGAAAAATCCATACAATTTATTTAGTTGAGTTTTAAAAATTAAATGGCATGATGGCATGATGCAATGCAAGAGATGACATGAAGAATGCAACAAACAAAACAAAAATCACACGACGAAACTCGGAGTAGCTGGAAGTCTTCTGGGGCGCCGGGCTCGGGGCATTATAACACTCCACCACTACAAGAGGATCTCGTCCCGAGATCTAGGATGGCACCAGAGGGAAGCGGAAGAGCAAGAGAGGGGGTAAAACTAAGTTGCTTCTTTGACGAATGAGTGAAACCACGAACCTTGAGAGGTTGAAAAGTTGAAAGAAAGAACACAACGGAGTTGAACACAATTGAGAGCACTGCGGTAGAACAAATAGAAACAAGGAACGCCATTTGAACCTTAGAGGTTGCAAAGCTATGAATGACGAGTTCAATGAAGAAGAAGTAATTGAACCCGCTCTGGTTGAAACGAGATAAACAAGGAACAAGGAAGATCAAAATCGGACAGCACTCCGGTTGAAAAGAGATGCAAGACTTACTAAGATGAAAAGAACTTAGTAGAGAACATAACACTCCGGTTAAATGGATAAACACGAAAAGAACATGATCCTCACAATTCGAGATGATGAGTGAAAAGAGCAACATCACAATGCCTCCGAAAGAAGGAATAGAAGATAGATCATTGGAATAGCCGAATGGAGAAGAAAATGCCAACTTCTGCCACAAATGAGCTTGGAAAGCACCCTTCCAAGAAGGTTACAACGGGGTTGTTGGGAAAAACCAACAACAAAATGAATAAGCTTGTAGTGGGCTTATGGAAAACATCTCAGAACTATGAGGTGACAAACGGCCACTAACGAAAAACAAATGATTGCTTGAGAGCAACGAAGAGATGAAAACTGCTTTCGCCGAGAGGATAGGAAAAAACTTGGATCATTGATAAGCACCACAATAGCAACATTCCTTAGGGAAGGCTTTTAGGTGAAATCTATACCAAGATAACTCCAACGAAGAGATTAATGGATTTAAAATACCTCGTTCTTGACAATATGTGAATCATGAAACATGAAGGAAATTGTCAAGAGTGACATAACACCATCTCAAAAGATAAGGTAGAAAGAATAGCACTTTGAAAT
>NW_025225216.1:48583-62062 GCF_018294505.1 Triticum aestivum
TAAAATGGATACCCGATTAAGAAATCTGAGTCCTTGAAGTTAAGGGTGGGAGGGTGGGGAAAACAAAGACAACTTGGGACTGATGAAACAAACACCGTTGAGAAAACTTAGAATTGATCTTGCGGATGTTGAAATGATCGGATCCACTTGAAGAGAAGCACGCCGGTTGGAAAAGAATTAACATGACAACATCAATGATTAAGAAGGATTAGCACTCCCATAGAAATATGAGAACACTATTTAGGGAAGGTATGGATCAACACTTGACTTCGAAGCAACTCTAATACCACAAATGAAACAAAACAAAGGATTTGGCTTGCAGAATAAGCCGGAACAAACATATGATAGAGATTTCGTCTGAAGTTTTCGTGGTGGGGCCCACACGGGCTCGAGTGTACAGCACCATCATGTACAAGGCAGTGCACATGACATACGAAGTGTCCCCAAACCAGCATAGCCAAGGGTTCTTTAAGACACAACGAGACCACTGTAAAAACGACCGTGGAAAGGCGGACCACTAGACGTCGAACCCCAATCTCATATCATGCATCTGTCGAAAAGATATTCTAGGAGCTACTTGAATTCCCACTTATAAAACTCCCGAAACTTTCTGGTTATGCAATCTGGTGTTCGGGATACAGGGGAAGCAATATATATCTCACCCAAAACTAACAATCCCTACATCCAAGCTGTATCCATCCGTCAACACATAACCAAGAAACCTCCGGAAATCGTGTACCTCAACCTTCGAAAAGCATCCATTATACGAGCTATGGCAATACTCCCGAACTCCCGCCCTAGTACTGGGTGGCGTCGAGGTTATCTCACCAACAACAGCATAAAAAATTTCAATGTTGGCAAAACTCAGGTATTCCAGAACTACAACGATAAAATTGTGACGACAACACCTCGGAGCTCAACTCCCCGGGTCAAAGCCACATAATAGACAGGAGGCACCAAGAACAATGTTCTCGTCACAAAACCATCGGAACGATTCCAAGATACCCACGTGATCCTAAAAAAAATTTAGTGAAATTTGAGGAGAGGAAAGTCAAAACATCTACGTCAGGAGACCTCACCAGACCGACGAAGGGACTGAGGAGTAAAAAGAATCCTACTCTCCGATATATATAATCCTAAGACTCAAAACATTTTTGATCTATACTCAACAACGCCAGCAAACAATCAAGCAGGGGGCTCCTAAGTCGGGGATGGCTCTGATTACCAACTTGTAACACCCACGATTGGGCTATATCTCCCACGTGTCGAAGCACGACTTAGAGGCATAACCGCATGGTGGTTTTGTCGCAAGAAGGGTCATCTTCACACAATCCCATGTAATGAACAAGAATGGGATAAAGAGTTGTCTTACAATCGCCACTTCACACAATGAACATATAATTCATACATCATTCGGAGTACACACATATGGTCCGACTACGGACGAAGCCAAAAGAAAAGAAGATAACCCAACTGCTAGATCCCCGATCGTCCCAACTGGGCTCCACTACTGATCAACATGAAACGAAACATAGCAACAACCAAGGTCTTTGTTTAGCTCCCATCTGAGCTCGCTTGCATCATCTGCACTGGTATCATCGGCACCTGCAACTGTTCTGATAGTATCTGGTGAGTCACGAGGACTCAGCAATCTCAAAACCCGCGAGATTAAGACTATTTAAGCTTATGGGTAGGAAAGGGTAATGAGGTGGAGTTGCAGCAAGCACTAAGCAAATATGGTGGCTAACATACACAAATAAGAGCGAGAAGAGAAGCAAAGGAACGGTCGTGAAACTAGCAATGATCAAGAAGTGATCCTGAACTCCTACTTACGTCAAACATAACTCAGAAACTGTGTTCACTTCCCGGACTCCGCCGAAAAGAGACCATCACGGCTACACACGCGGTTGATGCATTTTAATTCGAATCTGGTGTCAAGTTATCTACAACCGGACATTAACAAATTCCCATCTGCCTCATAACCGCGGGCACGGCTTTCGAAAGATAATATACCCTGCAGGGGTGTCCCAACTTAGCCCATCACAAGCTCTCACGGTCAACGAAGGATATACCTTCTCCCGGGAAGACCCGGTCAGACTCGGAATCCCGGTTCGCAAGACATTTCGACAATGGTAAAACAAGACCAGCAAAGCCTCCCGATGCGCTGACAAATCCCGATAGGAGCTGCACATATCTCGTTCTCAGGGCAACACTGGATGAGACTAGCTATGAGTAAAACCAGCCCTCAAGTTTCCCCGAGGTGGCCCCGCAGGCAGCTCATTTTGGGCCAACACTCGAAGGAGCACTGGTCCGGGGGGGTTAAAATAAAGATGACCCTTGAGTCTGCAGAACCCAAGGGAAAAAGGCTTAGGTGGCAAATGGTAAAACCAAGGTTGGGCCTTGCTGGAGGAGTTTTATTCAGAGCGAACTGTCAAGGGGGTCCCATAAATCACCCAACCGTGTAAGGAACGCAAAATCCGGGAACATAACACCGGTATGACGGAAACTAGGGCGGCAAGAGTGGAACAAAACACCAGGCATAAGGCCGAGTCTTCCACCCTTTACCAAGTATATAGATGCATTAATTAAATAAGAGATATTGTGATATCCTAACATAATCCTGTCCATCATGGAGCAATCTTCAACTTCACCTGCAACTAACAATGCTATAAGAGGGGCTGAGCAAAAGCGGTAACATAGCCAAGCAACGGTTTGCTAGGAGGGGTGAAAAGGTTAGAGGCTGACATGGCAATATGGTTGGCATGGTAAACAAGTGATAGGTAGCGCAGCATAGCGATAGAACGGAGCAACTAGCAAGCAAAGATAGAAGTGATATCAAGGGTAATGGTCATCTTGCCTGAAATCCTGATAGGAAGAAGAATGAGTCCATGAAGAAGACAAACGGACGTAGTCGAACGAATCCTCACAACTCCGGAACAAAACCGAAGCTAACAAGAGAAGCAAACCGGAAAGAAGCAAACGATGCGGTAAACACACAAGCATAATCATGGCATGATGCACAATCAAGTATGATGCATGTCCGGTTTAATGATGTTGGGGAACATAGTAATTTCAAAAAAAAATCCTACGCACACGCAAGATCATGGTGATGGCATAGCAACGAGAGGGGAGAGTGTATGTCCACGTACCCTCGTAGACCGTAAGCGGAAGCGTTAGCACAACGCGATTGATATAGTCGTACGTCTTCATGATCCGACCGATCCAAGCACCGAACGTACGGCACCTCCGAGTTCAGCACACGTTCAGCTCGATGACGATCCCCGGACTCTGATCCAGCAAAGTGTCGGGGATGAGTTCCGTCAGCACGACGGCATGGTGACGATGATGATGCTTCACCGGCGCAGGGCTTCGCCTAAGCTCCGCGACGATATGACCGAGGTGGAATATGGTGGAGGGGGGCACCGCACACGGCTAAGGAACAATCACGTAGATCAACTTGTGTGTTATGGGGTGCCCCCCTGCCCCCGTATATAAAGGAGCAAGGGGGAGGGGGCGACCGGCCAAGGGAGGGCGCGCCAGGGAGGAGTCCCACTCCCACCGGGAGTAGGACTCCCTCCTTTCCTAGTCCAACTAGGAGACCTTCCATGTAGTAGGAGTAGGAGAGAAGGAAAGGGAAGAGAGAAGGGAAGGAAGGAGGGGGTGCGGCCCCTTCCCCTAGTCCAAATCGGACTAGGCCTTGGGGGGCGCGCGGCCTGCCCTAGGAAGCCCCTCTCTCTTTCCCGTATGGCCCAATAAGGCCCAATACTTCTGCCGGCGAATTCCCGTAACTCTCCGGTACTCCGAAAAATACCCGAATCACTCGGAACCTTTCCGAACTCCGAATATAGTCATCCAATATATCGATATTTACGTCTCGACCATTTCGAGACTCCTCGTCATGTCCCCGGTCTCATCTGGGACTCCGAACTCCTTCGGTACATCAAAACTCATAAACTCATAATATAACTGTCATCGTAACGTTAAGCGTGCGGACCCTACGGGTTCGAGAACTATGTAGACATGACCTAGAACTATTCTGGGTCAATAACCAATAGCGGAACCTGGATGCCCATATTGGTTCCTACATATTCTACGAAGATCTTTATCGGTCAAACCGCATAACAACATACGTTGTTCCCTTTGTCATCGGTATGTTACTTGCCCGAGATTTGATCGTCGGTATCCAATACCTAGTTCAATCTCGTTACCGGCAAGTCTCTTTATTCGTTCCGTAATGCATTATCCCGTAACCAACTCATTTGGTCACATTGCTTGCAAAGCTTATAATGATGTGCATTACCGAGAGGGCCCAGAGATACCTCTCCGACAATCGGAGTGACAAAACCTAATCTCGAAATACGCCAACTCAACATGTACCTTCGGAGACACCTGTAGTACTCCTTTATAATCACCCAGTTACGTTGTGACGTTTGGTAGTACCCAAAGTGTTCCTCCGGTAAACGGGAGTTGCATAATCTCATAGTTACAGGAACATGTATAAGTCATGAAGAAAGCAATAGCAACATACTAAACGATCAAGTGCTAGGCTAACGGAATGGGTCATGTCAATCACATCATTCTCCTAATGATGTGATCCCATTAATCAAATGACAACTCTTTTGTCCATGGCTAGGAAACATAACCATCTTTGATAAACGAGCTAGTCAAGTAGAGGCATACTAGTGACACTATGTTTGTCTATGTATTCACACATGTATTATGTTCCCGGTTAATACAATTCTAGCATGAATAATAAACATTTATCATGAAACAAGGAAATAAATAATAACTTTATTATTGCCTCTAGGGCATATTTCCTTCAATCTCCCACTTGCACTAGAGTCAATAATCTAGTTCACATCGCTATGTGATTTAACACCAATATTCACATCTGCATGTGATTAATACCCATAGTTCACATCATCATGTGATCAACACCCAAAGGGTTTACTAGAGTCAATAATCTAGTTCACATCTCTATGTGATTAACACCCAAAAGGTTTACTAGAGTCAATAATCTAGTTCACATCATTATGTGATTAACACCCAAAAGAGTACTAAGGTATGATCATGTTTTGCTCGTGAGAGAAGCTTAGTCAACGGGTCTGTCATATTCAAAGCCGTATGTATTTCGCAAATATTCTATGTCCACAATGCTCTGCACGGAGCTACTCTAGCTAATTGCTCCCACTTTCAATATGTATCCAAATTGAGACTTAGAGTCATCTGGATTGGTGTAAAAGCTTGCATTGTTGTAACTTTTACGACGGGCTCTTTTATCACCTCCATAATCGAAAAACATCTCCTTAGTCCTCACTAAGGATATTCTTGACCCATGTCCAGTGATCTACTTATTAGATCAAAATTGTATTCCTTTGCCAAACACAGAGCAAGGTATACAATAGGTCTGGTTCACAGCATAGCATACTTTATAGAACCTATGACTGAGGCATAGGGAATGACTTTTCATTCTCTTTCTATTTTCTGCAATGGTCGGGTCTTCAGTCTTACTCAACTTCACACCTTGTAACACAGGCAAGAACTCCTTCTTTGACTGTTCCATTTTGAACTAAAAAATTTATCAAGGTATGTACTCATTGAAAAATCTTATCAAGCGTCTTGATCTATCTATATAGATCTTGATGCTCAATGTGTAAGCAGCTTCACCGAGGTATTGCTTTGAAAAACTCTTATTCAAGTATCCTTTCATGCTATCCAAAATTTCCATATCATTTCCAATTAACAATATGTCATCCACATATAATATTAGAAATGCTACAGAGCTCCCACTCACTTTCTTGTAAATACAGGCTTCTTGAAAAGTCTGTATAAAACCATATGCTTTGATCAACTCATCAAAGCATATATTCCAACTCCGAGATGCTTGCACCAGTCCATTGATGGATCGCTGGAGCTTGCACATTTTGTTAGCACCTTTAGGATCGACAAAATCTTCTGGTTGCATCATATACAACTCTTCTTTAAAGAATCCATTGAGGAATGCAGTTTTGACATCCATTTGCCAGATTTCATAAAATGTGGCAATTGCTAACATGATTCGGACAGACTTAAGCATCGATACGAGTGAGAAAATCTCATCGTATTCAACACCTTGAACTTGTCGAAAACCTTTCGCAACAAGTCGAGCTTAGTAGATAGTAACACTACTATCAGTGTCCGTCTTCCTCTTGAAGATCCATTTATTTAACATGGCTTGCTGATCATCGAGCAAGTCAATCAAAGTCCATACTTTGTTCTCATACATGGATCATATCTCAGATTTTATGGCCTTAAGCCATTTTGCGGAATCTGGGCTCATCATCGCTTCCTCATAGTTCATAGGTTTATCATGGTCTAGTAACATGACTTTCAGAGCAAGATTACCGTACCACTCTGGTGCGGACCATACTCTGGAAGACCTACGAGTTTCTGTAGTAACTTGTTCTGAAGTTTCATGATCATCATCATTAGCTTCCTCACTAATTGGTGTAGGAATCACTGGAACTGATTTCTGTGATTAACTACTTTCCAATTCAGGAGAAGTTACTATTACCTTATCAAGTTCTACTTTTTCTCCCACTCACTTCTTTCGAGAGAAACTTCTTCTCTAGCAAGGATCCATCTTAGCAACGAATAACTTGCCTTCGGATCTGTGATAGAAGGTGTACCCAATAGTTACCTTTGGGTATTCTATGAAGACGCACTTCTCCGATTTGGGTTCGAGCTTATCAGGTTGAAACCTTTTCACATAAGCATCGCATCCCCAAACTTTTAAGAAACAACAACTTTGGTTTCTTGCCAAACCACAATTCATAAGGCGTCATCTCAACGGATTTTGATGGTGCCCTATTTAAAGTGAATGTAACTGTCTCTAATGCATAACCCCAAAATGTTAGTGGTAAATCGGTAAGATACATCATAGATCGCACCATATCCAATAAAGTGTGGTTATGACGTTCGGACACACCATTACGCTGTGGTGTTCCATGTGGCGTGAGCTGTGAAACTATTCCACATTGTTTCAAATGAAGACCAAACTCATAACTCAAATATTCGTCTCCACGATCAGATCATAGAAACTTCAATTTTCTTGTTACGATGATTTTTCCACTTCACTCTGAAATTCTTTGAACTTTTCAACTATTTCAGACT
The DNA here is from genome assembly GCF_018294505.1 of Triticum aestivum. Classification (NCBI taxonomy): domain Eukaryota; kingdom Viridiplantae; phylum Streptophyta; class Magnoliopsida; order Poales; family Poaceae; genus Triticum; species Triticum aestivum. The sequence goes on from NW_025225216.1 coordinate 55,736, forward strand.
TATGTTTCATCAAGTAGATATACACATATCTGCTCAAATCATCTATGAAGGTTATAAAATAACGATACTTGCCACGAGCCTTAACACTCATCGGATCACATACATCGGTATGTATTATTTCCAATAAGTCAGTAGCTCGTTCCATTGTTCCGGAGAACGGAGTTTTAGTCATCTTGCCCAAAAGGCACGGTTCGCAAGCATCAAATGATTCATAATCAAGTGATTCCAAAAACCCATCAGCATGGAGTTTCTTCACTCGCTTTTTACTGATATGACCCAAACGGTAGTGCCACAAAAAAGTTGCACTACCATTATTAACATTGCATCTTTTGGTTTCAATATTATGAATATGTGTATCACTACGATCGAGATCCAACGAACCATTTTCATTGGGTGTGTAACCATATAAGGTTTTATTCATGTAAACAGAACAACAATTTATTCTCTTACTTAAATGAATAACCGTATTGCAATAAACATGATCAAATCATATTCATGCTCAACGCAAACACCAAATAACACTTATTTAGTTTCAACACTAATCCCGAAAGTATAGGGAGTGTGTGATGATGATCATATCAATCATGGAACCACTTCCAACACTCATTGTCACTTCATCCTCAACTAGTTTATGTTTATTCTGTAACTCCTGTTTCGAGTTACTAATCTTAGCAACCGAACAAGTATCAAATACTCAGGGGTTACTATAAACACTAGTAAGGTACACATCAATAACCTGTATGTCAAATATACCCTTGTTCACTTCGCCATCCTTCTTATCCACCAAATATTCAGGGCATGTCCGCTTCCAGTGACCATTTCCTTTGCAGTGTAAGCACTCAGTTTCAGGCTTTGGTCCAGCTGTGAGCTTCTTCGCGGGAGTGACAACTTGCTTGTCATTCTACTTGAAGTTCCCTTTCTATCCCTTTGCCCTTATATTGAAACTAGTGGTCTTGTCAATCATCAACACTTGATGCTCTTTCTTGATTTCTACCTTCGTCGATTTCAACATCACGAAGAGCTCGGGAATCATTTTCGTCATCCCTTGCATTATAGTTCATCACGAAGTTCCAGTAACTTGATGATGGTGACTAGAGAATTCTGTCAATCACTATCTTATCTGGAAGATTAACTCCCACTTGATTCAAGCGATTGAAGTACCCGGACAATCTGAGCACATGCTCACTAGTTGAGCGATTCTCCTCCATCTTTTAGCTATAGAACTTGTTGGAGACTTCATATCTCTCAACTCGGGTATTTTCTGAAAATATTAACTTCAATTCCTGGAACATCTCATATGGTCCATGACGTTCAAAACGTCTTTGAAGTCCCGATTCTAAGCCGTTAAGCATGGTGCACTAAACTATCAAGTAGTCATCATATTGAGCTTAGCCAAACGTTCATAACGTCTGCATCTGCTCCTGCAATAGGTCTGTCATCTAGCGGTGCATTAAGGACATAATTGTTCTGTGCAGCAATGAGGATAAACCTCAGATCACGGACCAAGTCCGCATCATTGCTACTAACATTTTTCAACATAGTTTTCTCTAGGAACACATATAAAAACATAGGGAAGCAAAAACATAGGGAAGCAACAACGCGAGCTATTGATCTATAACACAATTTGCAAAATACTACCAGGACTAAGTTCATGATAAATTCAAGTTCAATTAATCATATTACTTAAGAACTCCCACTTAGACAGACATCTCTCTAGTCATCTAAGTGATCACGTGATCCAAATCAACTAAACCATGTCCGATCATCACGTGAGATGGAGTAGTTTCAATGGTGAACATCACTATGTTGATCATATCTACTATATGATTCACGCTCGACCTTTCGGTCTCCATGTTCCGAGGCCATATCTGTATATGCTAGGCTCGTCAAGTTTAACATGAGTATTCCGCGTGTGGAACTGTTTTGCACCCGTTGTATTTGAACGTAGAGCCTATCACACCCGATCATCACGTGGTGTCTCAGCACGAAGAACTTTCGCAATGGTGCATACTCAGGGAGAACACTTCTTGATAATTAGTGAGAGATCATCTTAAAATGCTACCGTCAATCAAAGCAAGATAAGATGCATAAAGGATAAACATCACATGCAATCAATATAAGTGATATGATATGGCCATCATCATCTTGTGCTTGTGATCTCCATCTTCGAAGCACCGTCGTGATCACCATTGTCACCGGCGCGACACCTTGATCTCCATCGTAGCATCATTGTCGTTACGCCATCTATTGCTTCTACGACTATCGCTACCGCTTAGTGATAAAGTAAACCAATTATAGGGCGTTTGCATTTCATACAATAAAGCGACAACCATATGGCTCCTGCCAGTTGCCGATAACTTCGGTTACAAAACATGATCATCTCATACAATAGAATATAGCATCACGTCTTGACCATATCACATCACAACATGCCCTGCAAAAACAAGTTAGACGTCCTCTACTTTGTTGTTGCAAATTTTACGTGGCTGCTACGGGCTTTAGCAAGAACCGTTCTTACCTACGCATCAAAACCACAACGATAGTTCGTCAAGTTGGTGCTGTTTTAACCTTCGCAACGACTGGGCGTAGCCATACTCGATTCAGCTAAAGTGAGAGAGACAGACACCCGCTACCCACCTTTAAGCACGAGTGCTCGCAACGGTGAAACCAGTCTCGCGTAAGCATACGCGTAATGTCGGTCCGGGCCGCTTCATCTCACAATACCGCCGAACCAAAGTTTGACATGCTAGTAAGCAGTATGACTTGTATCGCCCACAACTCACTTGTGTTCTACTCGTGCATATAACATCAACGCATAAAACCTAGGCTCGGATGCCACTGTTGGGGAACGTAGTAATTTCAAAAAAAAATCCTACGCACACGCAAGATCATGGTGGTGGCATAGCAACGAGAGGGGAGAGTGTATGTCCACGTACCCTCGTAGACCGTAAGCGGAAGCGTTAGCACAACGCGATTGATGTAGTCGTACATCTTCACGATCCGACCGATCCAAGCACCGAACGTACGGCACCTCCGAGTTCAGCACACGTTCAGCTCGATGACGATCCCCGGACTCCGATCCAGCAAAGTGTCGGGGATGAGTTCCGTCAGCACGACGGCGTGGTGACGATGATGATGCTTCACCGGCGCAGGGCTTCGCCTAAGCTCCGCGACGATATGACCGAGGTGGAATATGGTGGAGGGGGGCACCGCACACGGCTAAGGAACAATCACGTAGATCAACTTGTGTGTTATGGGGTGCCCCCCTGCCCCTGTATATAAAGGAGCAAGGGGGAGGGGGCGGCCGGCCAAGGGAGGGCGCGCCAGGGAGGAGTCTTACTCCCACCGGGAGTAGGACTCCCTCCTTTCCTAGTCCAACTAGGAGACCTTCCATGTAGTAGGAGTAGGAGAGAAGGAAAGGGAAGAGAGAAGGGAAGGAAGGAGGGGGTGCGGCCCCTTCCCCTAGTCCAAATCGGACTAGGCCTTGGGGGGCGCGCGGCCTGCCCTAGGCAGCCCCTCTCTCTTTCCCGTATGGCCCAATAAGGCCCAATACTTCTCCCGGCGAATTCCCGTAACTCTCCGGTACTCCGAAAAATACTCGAATCACTCGGAACCTTTCCGAACTCCGAATATAGTCGTCCAATATATCGATCTTTACGTATCGACCATTTCGAGACTCCTCGTCATGTCCCTGGTCTCCTCCGGGACTCCAAACTCCTTCGATACATCAAAACTCATAAACTCATAATATAACTATCATCGTAACGTTAAGCGTGCGGACCCTACGGGTTCGAGAACTATGTAGACATGACCTAGAACTATTCTGGGTCAATAACCAATAGCGGAACCTGGATGCCCATATTGGTTCCTACATATTCTACGAAGATCTTTATCGGTCAAACCGCATAACAACATACGTTGTTCCCTTTGTCATCGGTATGTTACTTGCCCGAGATTTGATCGTCGGTATCCAATACCTAGTTCAATCTCGTTACCGGCAAGTCTCTTTACTCGTTCCGTAATGCATTATCCCGTAACCAACTCATTTGGTCACATTGCTTGCAAGGCTTATAATGATGTGCATTACCGAGAGGGCCCAGAGATACCTCTCCGACAATCGGAGTGACAAAACCTAATCTCGAAATACGCCAACTCAACATGTACCTTCGGAGACACCTGTAGTACTCCTTTATAATCACCCAGTTACGTTGTGACGTTTGGTAGTACCCAAAGTGTTCCTCCGATAAACGGGAGTTGCATAATCTCATAGTTACAGGAACATGTATAAGTCATGAAGAAAGCAATAGCAACATACTAAACGATCAAGTGCTAGGCTAACAGAATGGGTCATGTCAATCACATCATTCTCCTAATGATGTGATCCCATTAATCAAATGACAACTCTTTTGTCCATGGCTAGGAAACATAACCATCTTTGATAAATGAGCTAGTCAAGTAGAGGCATACTAGTGACACTATGTTTGTATATGTATTCACACATGTATTATGTTCCCGGTTAATACAATTCTAGCATGAATAATAAACATTTATCATGAAATAAGGAAATAAATAATAACTTTCTTATTGCCTCTAGCGCATATTTCCTTCAAATGAGGCATGGCATGGCAATATGCAAAAACAACACCACAAGTTAAGTGGAGCTCAATATGCAACGAGTTGCATATTGACGGAACACCACATCAATTATTTAGTTCTCTCTCGGTTAGGCTACCCAACAATATTAAATGTTATTAAACATGACACAAGGGGTGAAGCATGAGCAAACCACCTAGCTAGGCAATTTTAAATGAGGCCGGAAACAATAAACAACAATTCCGGAAAGTCCCCATATGTTATTTAGCAATTTAAAGCAAACACAATTTTAAACATTTTAAATGTTGTTATCATGATGCGGATGACATATACAAGTTTATGCATTTTTTTATGAAAATGTCGACATCTAATATGATAGGGAGCATTTGGTCACCACGGCGGAACAAAAGGGGTGCCACGGCAACGATAACGAAAATGGTGCCACGGCAACGATAACGAAAATGGTGCCACGGCAACATTCCGGTCCCGATAACTCGAGTGAGATACCGATGCAAACGAGAAGTGTGACATGAGCGAGTCATGCAAGATGGTGGGGTGATCCCGGCTACCGGGTTCCCACGGGTTAGTGGCATGGAAACGAGTGACAATTCGGACACGGTGCAAACGTATGGTACATCTCATACAACAAAGCATTCGTTCATGGGCGTCGTCTCGGTGGTTATACCTTCGAAGCGTGCATTTAGGGGTGGTTCAAAGTCGTCGAGGGAAGTAGTCGTTCACGTGTCGTAGGGGAAGTAGTTGTTCACGGGCCGTAGTGGAGGTAGTCGTTCTCGCGACGGTAGTGGAAGTAGACGTTCACGGGTCGTCGTGGGAAGTAGTCGTACACGGCGTCGGTAGAGGTACTCGCGATCTCGACGATGGTAGTTGTACACGTTTTTCGTAGAAGTCTGGGGTCGTCGATAGAGGTACTTGGTGAAATCCACGGGTGTCAGTAGTTGTACACGGGTCTTCGGCGTCGAGGTACTTGGCGTCTCACCGTGTAGTTGTACACGGAGTCGAACAGAGGGCCTTGACGATTCAACGGGTATGAAGCAACGGAAACGCACAGGCCTCCCATGTACTTGGCGCAATCCGAGATGATCTCGACGATCCAGCGAGGCGACGGTACAGGGCAGTCTTCGTCTTGGCAGGCAACGGTCCAAGAGAGCAGCAGCTCTGCTCAAAGCAGGGCAGCACGGAAAGATGTCGGGGAAGTCAACGCGGGGAAGATGCGTTCGCTCATCTCCTGGATGAGGCCGAGGCGAAGGTGGGATATGGCGCGGGGCGGCTGTAGCTTGCAGAGGAGGTTGAGGCAGGGGGCGCCGGAGTTGGCCTCCAGTGGCGACGCGGGAGGCCCGGCGCGGCGTCGGCGAGAGGATGCAGCAGCTGCTGCTGCTGCCGGCGGCGAGGTCGAGGCGGTGCGGCTCCAGGGGCGGCGAGGAGGAGGTCGGGCACGGCGCTCCTGGTCGCAGCGACCGGAGGGGCGACGGGGCATGGTTGCGGGGTGGAGGAGGCGCTCGAGGAGGAGGCCGAGGGGAGAAGGCGCTCGGGGAGAGATGGGGATCGGCGCTGCGCGGGAGGAGATGGGGGCCTGGCGCTGGGGAGGAAGAGAGGCTGCGAGGGAGATGAGGGAGGAGGCCGCAGGGCGGCGCGGTCTGGACTAGCCGACCGGAGAGGCGATGGGGCAACATAGAGCGGTGTGGGGCTCGCGCTCGAAGGAACAAGGGGAAGGGA
>NW_025225216.1:62730-64379 GCF_018294505.1 Triticum aestivum
GAGAGGGAGAGGGGGTCGGGCGCAGGGGTTGGGCGCTGCGTGTGTGGCGGCGCTGGCAGGGAACGAGGGGGGTGGGTCGAGGGAGAGATGCTGAGGGATCGAGCAGGGGGGTTCGGGCTAGGGTTAGAAAAGGCACGGCTGGGCCAAGAGAGACTGGGCCGGCCTGGTGGGGAGGAGAATGGCCAGGGGCCTGACTGCTGGGCTCTCTTCTCCCTCTCTCTTCAAAACTCTTCCAAAAACAGAAAATCAAAGAAAGAAAGGGAGAGAAAAGAAATGAGTGGACAAGAATTAGGGCATGAGGGTAATTTTCCCGGACTCACAAAAATATGCTCGTTCCAAGAAAAATAGAAAGGCCACGATTGAAAGATTTAAATTCAAATTCATTTGATTTAAATTCAAATGATTTGAATGGAAGTGAGGGTTTGGGAAGGTCCAAAAATGTTCAGATTTTTGGTGGAGCTCCGGAAAATGATGAAATAAATTATTGGCAAGGTTGGAGACCAAACTTGAAGCAGAAAAGGAACGAAATTATTTTGCAAGTGTGTTTATGGGTGATTCCGAATTAGTGGAATATTTAATATAGCTCCCTAATAATATTGAGAGGCTTTAATATGTTATAAAGAGAAATCACAAGTGAAATCCCTCGATTAAATGGATCGAAAAATCCATACAATTTATTTAGTTGAGTTTTAAAAATTAAATGGCATGATGGCATGATGCAATGCAAGAGATGACATGAAGAATGCAACAAAAAAAACAAAAATCACACGACGAAACTCGGAGTAGCTGGAAGTCTTCTGGGGCGCCGGGCTTGGGGCGTTATAGTGATCTTCTGATTGCTCGACTAATATCCTTACTTATTGTGTTTTCAATGTAATGTCCTGATGTGTAGATGAATGTCACACACGCACACCACACGCGCGCGCGCCCACACACACACACCCACACCCACACCCACACACACACACACACACACACACAACAATAACAGTTGGGATCGCTAGAATTGTGCAAGGTGGTATATACTGTGACATGGAGGAAATGTACCAGTTTACATGGGACACGCATCGGGCAGATCAGCTCGGGGAGGTGATGTTAGATTTGGTCAGAAGTATTCCGGCCACCCGGTGTGGGATCCCAGCGATGCAGAAGATACAAGAGAGGCGGTCCAATGACCTAGCGGTGTGCATTTTGATAGAGGCGATCCCTGATGAGAGGTTGATCGGATTTGGCTGGGTATGACTCCAACCAACATACCCACGTCGGGTGAGGTAGTTAAATGGGCTATTCTAGAGGCCAGATCTACGATTCGAGAGCAAGCGGCCCATTGGCCCCTTTCATTCCAGGCACTGGTCATCCATGTAGTATGTGCAGTCTAACGGACTATCGGTCCAGACGTCGCGCGCCACTCATTTGACCCCTAAAAAATGGTTGAACTATTCATTATGTGAAGAAACATGCTCCTTACAATGAAATTATTGTGTTTGCTTCAATAATAATTTTATTTATGTAGTGTATGTTGTGCATGAATGTTGAGATGATACTTCATATATGTGTATGTAATGCAATGTGATATAAGGTGCAAAATGGTGCAACAACATAATTCATGCCTTTGTCTGGTTTGTTACCAATGGAGGCCGACATCAAAA
>NW_025225216.1:65198-67070 GCF_018294505.1 Triticum aestivum
CCACTATGTAATTGATGTACCAGTGGCGGGTGTTACCCTTCCAGTGACGCCTTGTTACTAGTGGCAGGAGACCAGTGACAGGCACCCCTAAGAGCCTCGCCCGCCATTGCTGGGCTTTCGGCGCCCGCCACTAGAGAGCATTCCTGCACTAGTGTCTTCTTTCATCATATAAAATTCACATTCCTATTTGAAAGATAAGAACATGAAGTACAACATGAGCAGCTGGATGTGACTTAGACGTATTAGTGTACCATATTTATGCCAGCCAAATCATTCTCATGAATTCAAAGAGAATAAGGGAGAGGTACAGTGCCGACAACCATAAAGTGTATCTGGCCTCTTTGTGTCTAATGTGTTGAAATATATTTGCTCACCTCTCTCCATCACCTCAGACTTTTGGAGAAATTGGCTGGAGCATGAATTCAATATAACGCTCTATTCAGACTTTTGGAGCAACTAGCTAGTGCAAACATTAAATAGAATGCGCTCTTAGTCCAATGGTATGACATGTTATGTCAATCCAATGTTATGGTATCATAGGGACTCAAAGAACCATGTTGAAGATGTATATTTGTTCTTCTATCTCTCTTGGTCATTCCCATCTTTATCACTCGGAGTATGTACATCCCCACCTCTCTTCTTATGATCTTCTTGATTTCACAAAAGAATGTTTCATGTGATTTTTAGCTTGCTCTTCCATACGAGTTTTCTTGTGGTTTTATTTAACAACAGACCCACCAAATTCAGCAAATCATCAAATGTGGAATTGTCGGTATTAGATGTTTACTAAATTTTTGCCATGAACAGACCCACAAAATTTTCTTTTCCTTCTCCACACTTCTCAGAAAAATTGCTCCGAACATTGAAATGATAAGACACATTCTGATATGCCTCATCCTACTTGGCTAGAGATCCAGTATAATATGCATGTTTCCTAGTTGAATATTGTAAGTTTTAAATTAAAAAGAAATGGAAATAAGATTGGCTCAGAAAAAGTGACCACATTGTGCCACAAGACTTAGACTAGGTTTTATTATGATATGGCCATCTAGGGTCTGCTAGCACTTGGTAGGTCTTTAATTGTTAATTATATTGAATTATCATGCTCAGATCCAGATAATTAGTTTTGTGTGGAGAGTTCTCACCTATTTATATTAAACTTTTTTATTTAGTCATTAGTTAACTTGTGCTTAAATTTAGTTTCTTATTGATAGATCATTTTGATACAATAATACAAATATGTCAATGTTTAGCTATATACTTTTTTCTCTAACAAATATTTTCATTACAAGTCCCTTTCTCTCATGATAGAATCTTGTGTGTTTCTACATCATCTTCATCCTTGATGTCTCCGACTTACTCTTTAAAGCGTGTCATTGTAGATCTTGAATATATTGGGTATCATTTTGATATTAATATATTCCGCTTTATCAAAATCTAGAAACTTGTACATTTGTTAGTGTATGAATCAAGCAAAAAACTTGGAATTTTTTCTAGATTGTACAAGACTGTCAAGTTAAGGTGTAACTAAATGGATATCTCTACAATGTTTCAAAGTGCCAACTAGTAGTTTGTCCTTGAATTATCTTCCCCTATCGCTTGTGTGTGGTGGTTGTTTCTACGTTTTCGTAAACACTTGATACTATCTTTTTTATTATCATTCTAGATAATTGCCCCTGCATTGCAATGATGGAATTAATATTCCAATAGGTTAGTATGTTACTCCCTCCGTCTCAAAATAAGTGTCTCAACTTTGTACTAACTTTAATACAAAGTTGTATTGATCTTGAGACACTTATTTTGGGACGGAGGGAGTATTTACTTGGTATGTTAGTATTAATGTGTATGTTATTATTAATGTGACTGCATACA
>NW_025225217.1:0-1292 GCF_018294505.1 Triticum aestivum
CAAATTGCTAACCCTGAACCGGTGCCCAATACTTTTCGACGACGACAAGATGCGACGACGGTGAACGACGGTGAAGCAAGTTTGATCGAACTTGATTCCTGCCCCATGCTAGCTTGGCCCACCGTTCACGGCAACGTAGCAAGCTAGCCTTGCGCTAGTTAATTGACAGGCTACCCGGCCGGAATACCCACGTATAGCAAATGCTCGGCCGATCGATCGATCTACTAGCCGGCGATCAAGGAACGCACGTACACAACTTGGCTTATTGCTCTCACAGTACCACAACTTGCTTTGTTGATCTCACAGTACAATTGTTACAGGTGGTACAAGGATATACTCCTACTCTATATACTAGCTATATCAAGTAGTAGTACTAGTCCTATTCGGTGACAACTTAGAAAGCTACACGGATGCGTACTTGTACTGGACCAAACGGACACGTGCACAAGCTGTGGTGTTTACTTCCAACAGAGATGCGCTGCGTGTCTAGGAACGATGCGAGGTAGACGCATGTAAAACGAGCGAGCGATTAGGATTTGCATGTCGTGCCCAGCAGGGGCAGAGTCAGAATTTGGGTATAGGGGGGCCAAGTAAACTTGATACAAAAAAAAACTCAATGGATTTTTTACTGCAATACTATATTGATGCATCACTTGGACGCAATTAAAGTATAGTTTCATCAGAAGATGACCTGATTGCAAGATAATTCCGTTCTCATTGTAGATTATCATGCAATTCGGCAGACGGCTTCAATTGGACCGGCATTGATAACTTGCGCATTAGCCCCATTAACAACAATTAGTAGGTTGAAAACTCAAAACAACATGCATAAAAATTGAATTAATCTTTGTGATGTTTGGCAACGCTTTTCTTTTATAACCGCTAAGCAGATCAACAAAAGAAATTTAAAATGAATTAGCATTGTAAATCACCAAAAATAAATAAAATTGGATATAGAAATTTCAATGCATCTAAATTGAGAGTTGATAGAGATTAGTAGACAGTACTGATGCTAACCTTGGCTAGTTGACTGGGACGCTAGAGAGTTGAGACGAGTAATCTGCAGGTCGCTCCTCGTGGACTCAAATCTCTACTCATGGGGAGGGAGCGAAAGAGGCAGGGGCAGCCGCCAGCGCCCAACGCTAATCCCCTCAAATCACGTGTTAATCACATCGGCGGCCAGGGTAATAATGACATGGGCTAGTAGTAGGAAGAGCGGAGGCCATAACTGTGATTGGGCTTTAGTATGGGCTCTTTCCTTCTACAGATTTTACTCTTTCTGTTTGAGTTAG
>NW_025225217.1:1302-5322 GCF_018294505.1 Triticum aestivum
ACGTGTGTTAACCCAATCCTATCGCTAATTACTCGTACGTGGTAAAACAATCTTTTGGGGAAAATCCTATTGGACGCTCGCTGCGGCAAAGTGTCGGGCGATCGCACAGAGCAGCCAAGCCAGCGACACAATATGGGCCGGCCCACTTACGAATATACACAGTCCGTCCCAACGGTTTTGGGAACCTTCTAGAAGGCTCCCTCGGGTTTGTTTCTTGTTTTGATTCTTTTCTCGTTTTTTCTGGCTTTTTATTATTTTTTCTTTTTCGTTTTTTCTGTTTCTGTTTCTGTTTCTTTTTTCAAGTTTATTTTCCTTTTTCAAAAACTGTCCAGAATTTTCAAAAATGTTTAGATATTTCAAATTTTTGTTAAGAATATATGAAAATGTTTCCTGTTTTCAAATTTCGTTTCAAATTTAAAAAATTCGAAAAAGATGAGAATCTCAATAATTGTTCGTATTTTCAAAATCTGTTCAGAAATTTCAAAAAATATTCTAATTGGCAAATTTTGTTTGTTTTTCCAAAAATTGTTCGGAATCTTACTTTTGTTCTGAAAATTTGTTCGGAATGTTAATTTTTGTTCTCATTTTTTTCAAATTTTGTTCATGGTTTTCGTGTTTTCAAAAGTTTGGAGTTGAAGAATTGTTCAGAATCTTAATTTTTTTTCTCATTTTTGTTCGTGTTTTAAAAATATTTTGGAATTTTATTTTTTGTTCTGAAAATTTGTTCAGAATGTTAATTCTTGTTCTAGTTTTTTCATATTTTGTTCATGTTGTTCGTGTTTTCAAAAGTTTGGAGTTGAAGAATTCTTTGGAATGTTAATTTTTTTTCTCATTTTTATTCATGTTTTAAAAATTGTTCGGAATCTTTTTTTTTTCTGAAAATTTGTTCAGAATGTTGATTTTTGTTCTCGTTTTTTCAAATTTTGTTCATGTTGTTCGTGTTTTCAAAAGTTTGGAGTTCAAAATTTGTTTGGAATGTTAATTTTTGTTCTCATTTTTCCAAATTTTTTTAATTTTTACTGAAAATGTTCCCGTTTTCAAATTTTGTTCATAAATTTGAAAATTTGTTCGCTCGTTTCAAAAAATGTTCACATTTTTAAATTATGTCCACACACCAGAAACTATTTTTTTCGGAAGTAGTTCGCATTTTTTTTTTAAAAAAATAGGAAAATTTAAATAATATTTACGTGTTTAAATTTTCTCATAAATTAAAAAATGTATGGGAATTACCACAATGGCTCTGGACTGGCTTCCCTGGAGTGAGGAGAAGAGTTCGATAAGTTTGATACCAGGAAACGAGAGCAAGGTCAGTGGCAAGCGACAAATACTATTACAGAGCCATCTCCAAATAATATACGTAAAGTTTTGCACGCCTCCACATCGGTAGTTATGGAAGACAAAGAAACAGCTACAGCCTAGGACAGGATGAAATGGCCAGACGTTTCTCTCCAGTCAAAAGCTGCGCAGGACTAGTAGGACAAATCCGTTCCAACAGCTTCCCACTCCTCTTTTGTGTCTAGAGGTGGGCGTTGTACCCGCACCTGATATTTCTTTGCGTTTTCAACTTGTGATTTAAGGAGATACATGAGTAAATAAAGAGCAAGAGCTAGCCTAAAACACAGCCGAGTAGAGGATTGCTTCAAGTCCAAGAGTGGTTTATTTGAACAACCATTTATTCTTGATCCCTCTCATTCCCATTAGCAAGATTCTCTACTTGCCAACTTCCGCCCGATTCACTCTACCATATATCTACTTCTATAGAAGGGCTGGTGTAGAAAGGCACAACTACGAATGACACGCTCTCGGCCACCTGCTCCCTTTTATCTCCGGCGCGGTCCTTCTTGAATGCACTACCAAGTTGTACAGTTCCACAGGTTGTTAAGTGGGCACATCATAGTTGCATTTATAGGCATATGGTAGGCTGCATGATTACACTGTATGAACTACGGGAGCAATTGTTAATTAGACTGTTCTTAGTCTAATATAGTTGACACCATAACTCACAAAACCAAATATTTCTGGTTCAACAAGCGTCAAGTTGCCGATGCATACATGGTAACCAATGGCTGTATGTATGTTTTGCTAACCGTTATGGCATCATGCATCTTTTTGATGCAGAGGACGGGGGAAATCCTCCTTTTCAAAAAAAATTAAAGAAGCCAATTTCATACTACATATAATCAAGTCTTCGGGTCGGGGTGTCCCCCATGGCTGGTTGCTCAAAAAGTTAAGCGTGATCGAGCACCTGGTTGTCAAAGAAAGGATATAAAGTTATAGACAAACCCTGATCCATCAATTAATTGACCAATGAAATGAGAGAATAGAAATTAGAAAGGATCCATGCAAATTCAAATGAGTGTTGCCCGGAACCATGATAGGCCACATGCCCATCCCATAGCCGGGAACGGGAACGGTGCCACGTCCCCTGTACCGGGAACTTCGACCCGGATCGAGGGTCGGGGTCGACACACAGGGAACGACGCGATTCGTGGAACGCGACCCCGGAAACGTAGGTTTGCAACTTCGATTTAGCGAATACTGGATCTCGACCCAATTTGCCAAGGAATGGAAGGCCTGCTGAATGGGATCGAAACTTAACTGCAGTCCATGTCATGAGCCTTCCGCCGTCGACCCAAACGATGCGTGCCGGAGGCTGCTGTGGACGTGCCGACGCGGTGCCCGGCGGCGGCGGCAGCGGCTGGTGTCGCCGTGCGGACTGCAGATGCGGTGCTCGGCGGCAGACTGCGGAAGCAGTGCTCGACGGCCGGACGGCGCCGGCAGCTGGCGTGGACCTGCGGATGCAGTGCCCGCTTCCCGCTGCCCATCCTCTTGATTGATGTTTGGGAATCATACGGGGCAAATTATGTGGAGTAGATTACTTCCTGCTGTCAAAACTTTCAGCAGGATATTTTCACACTTTCCCTCCCTCCTCGTCACCTTCCAAAAAGGAAAATGTGCTCCCCATAAAACAAGCGCTTCCATAAAAGAAAATGTAATTTCTATATATTTTCTGAAAGATGGATAATTTAATGAGGGTTGCGTTCCTCGACCCGCTATATCGTTCCCGAGTCATCGTTCCCAAATTACTTGGGCCACGTTCCACTTATCGATCGGTTCGCTCGAAAGATGTATACCCACATCGTTCCCTAATATTGGCTACTATTGGCCACCTGGCGATCCTCGACCCACGTTCCCATCGTCCTGGGAACTTGGCAACTATGGCCCGTCCTATGGCAGGCCCATCGCACGATGATCAAATTATTTGCGCTCACTGACAACTCTAGGGCCATAGCAGGCCGGAATGCACTAAACGAATTTGCTATCGGGCTTGCAATCATTGGGGAACATTGCTTGTGATTCCTTATCAAAGATAAATGTTGTGTATCGCTAAAAAAATGTTGCATTTGCGCTAAAAGAAAAAGATAAATGCCGTGAGATTAGTGTCTCATTCTGATAATGGTCGTACTCCAATATCTTCAATTAATTGCAATCACGGGCAAGCTAAACCTCTGGCTATATCCGCGCCCTCTCAAGTGTCCGCACCCATCAGAGCTCTCATTTGACATCTTTTTTTTTTGATATATTTGACGTCTCTTTGTCCAGCGGTGTCGAACGCTTCACATTTATTCTCACCACGTCGTTATCCAACTCATTGCCCTCCTCCCAAAATTGTAACATTTCGGCATCCACTACCCTTTATAGATACATTCTATTTTGATTGTGCACCTTTTATTCCACCAAATATCATGCTATTGAAGAAGAGGGACGGCCACCATGCAATGGTGTCGTAGGCAGATTCATTTAGAAGCCACATGTACTTTCATTCATCTCTATATCTCCCAGTGCTTAAATCTTTTAAGTAATAAAGCGTCCCTTTTTAAAAAATCTCTATATCTCCTTTTCTTATGTACTTTGATACTGCTACCAGAGTCACTTCTAACAATTATGGCCTAGGTGTTCGGTTTTAGTGATGATTCTTCTAATATCCTTGGTGTAGCCATTGAATTTTTTAGTTGGATT
>NW_025225217.1:5332-10251 GCF_018294505.1 Triticum aestivum
GGTAAAATTGCCTCATTCGGTAACCAAAACCTTGGGTACACCACAAATTCTATGTTTCAATCTGTAGCTGCCACATCACAATCTAACAGATGTTCGTCTACAAATGGATGCATGTGTCCGAATGGTTACTGACAGATACTTGCGGCACACTGTAGGGTGTTGTCTATTTCGTAAGAGAACCTGATCTAACCACAAGTTGTGATAACATCTATCATAGTCATTATTTAGAACCATATGTATGTATCCAACTGTTAAAGGTTAAATCTCTTCTCCATTCCCCTCTTTCTAAATAGCTAGTTCTAGACTTTGCCTACTCCATCCTGGCTAGAGTTGTTTCTATGGAAGGGTGTGAGAAGTGATAAGGGAAAGCAAGGGCCAGCTTTTCTTCAATGCACCGGAGCAATGGCAGTTGATATCCTTTTATAACTTCTGATTCCGAGTATGTACTTTTCTTTGTTTGCTGTCATACAACTTAAACTAATACAATGGTTTTTTGTGGGTTCTCTAATGCACCGACATGAGCAGAAATTCGGTTGGTAGAACAGTGAATGACTCTTTCATAGTAAATTCACTCCGCAGTAGTTCTTTAGCTAATAGAAGGGCTGCCCATACTACAATGTGCATGTGTTCTACCTCTCTTCAGTGCAACTAGTCGATCAGGAACCAAATCATGCTCGTGAATTTTGTGGCCCTATGTAAATGGAGGAAAATAGTGATCACCAGCAGTCATGCAGAGAAGATTTGTTGAAGTGGGGACTTGGATATTCTAGTGCTTCAACATCAATCTTGTTTGACATATACAAATACCCACCCTAGATTTTGGTAAGATTTAATTTAATTTGAGTATGAATATGAGAGGCGAGGAAAGTTTTGATTTAGTTAAGGTTTTAATAAGATATTGTTTGATTTAGTACCTACCAACTCCCATTAATAATAGATGGAGGAAATATACGGAAACCCAAAATTTCAGTTAACAATAAGTTTAGCGTGTGCCTACAGCTGGTAAGTATTTTGACCAACCAACACTCCATCTATGTTGATTTGACTCAGAGAAGCAGAAGCAGTCACCACGCCAACTATAAACTTGTTTGATCTTCTACTAGTGATTTCTTGTTGGCCACGGAGCATTCAGACAAGCTGGTGATCCTCCAATCTGATTCTTCGAATGCCTTGGCAGTACTCTTAGGCGACACTCTTTCGAGATCAGTCTATGGTCATCTAGATGCAGAGATTAAAGCTCGCATGGTTGTTAGGGAGTTTGTTCCTCGTAAAATTTGTAGAGAGGAAAATAGGGTAGCACATCTTCTAGCACATTATAGCCGTACCAAGTGTTCCACTGTGCTATGGTTGAACTCAAATCCTCCATGTTGGGAGGAGCGGTTATCTCGAGATTATAACCCTATAATTTTAGAATAAACTCCTTTTTACCCCGCAAAAAGAAAATTATATACGTACACGGAATGATGAACAGGAGTGTGGCTGAGAAATTCCTTCTCATTGTGGTCGTGTCTTTTCCTGAGTAGCTACCTCAACTTGATACTACAAGTCCATCGGCCGATCATCATAAAACGCCCCTTAAAGCAGCTTGTTCTGAAGCCGGCGAGCCTACGATTGTCTTGGCCCCCGGGAGGATGGACTGCCTTGTCTGTGGATGACAACTCATTCCTCAACAAAGACAGCTCGGCGGGCCTCGTCAGTATGACCCTGCGGGATGACAAGGGTGCCATAATTTTTGGGGCATATAGGCGTCCTTAATACTGCAAAGATGCATTAAGGGCATCTCCAATGCTGATTCAAAATTTTGTTCTGGCATCCATCCAAGGACATGGATGCAGGAACCAACCATCAATCACTGCCCGCATATATTTCAACCATTTTTTAAACAAACAGGATGAAATTCATGTAAATACAATGGATTCCATAGAAGCCCGGCAAAAACATTCACATTTTGGACATACTTAAACTAGAAAAGGTAAACCTATGTGCATGTCTGGCTGCGTGGAGCTCTATTGTCACGACACGGATATCCTACACTAGTCTACAGCCAGCCGTTGCGGATCCTTTGTGTTCCCCATGTACGACTGTCCGCTCATCGGAAGTGCGCGTTGTTGTTTGAGTGATCGAGATGAAACGATACAACACCTTTTTATTGACTGCCCTCTCGCCAAGTTGCTTTGGCGCACCATTCATATAGCCTTCAATATTACTCCTCCAAACAGCATTGAAACATTATTTGGCACGCGGTTAACTGGAGTAGAGTAAGCTATTGTGGCACAGATTCGGATAGGAATATGTGCTTTATTATGGGCTATATAGAACTGCAGGAATGATATGATCTTTAACAGACAAAATATTTTAAAATTCTTGCAGGTCATCTTCAGAGTTGCGGCTTGGATCCGTACGTGGTCGTTACTCACTCCTACGGACTCCATGGGAGCTTTTGGTTACTAGGTGCAACCGTTGACAGATGGTAGCGCGGGGTATCTTCAACCGGTTTGGATGGCGACCCATTAATAGGATAGGTGTCTAGGCATCATATCCTGTTTTTATGCCGGTTGTGGCCTTTTTAATTCAGACTTTTTATTTTTTTGCTCTGTTTATGAGCTTAACTATTTCCAAGCTTTGTGTTTCGTTGAAACATTTTAATAATATGGCTGTATGCATCTGTCGGATGTAGAGGCCGGGGTGATCTTCCTTCTCAAAAAAAAAATCTTCCGTATGTTTGGTTGCGTCACTCGTTGGAGTGGGAAAGGGGGTGCTTCAACCGGAGGGAAGGGGGGCCATCCACTTTCGTGAAGCATGGATCGGTGTTAGTTTTGGGGGCGGGGGACGATGGTGTTCCGAGAGAGAGGGTGAGACACCGGCTGTGTATGTCAGTGATGCACCGGTTGTGGCCTTCCTGGGGCTCAGGCGGCAGCGGTCTTCCATGATCTACTTTTCCTTGATGTTGGCGGTGGCCGCCGCCCGTCGCCTCATCGATCTCCAAGCCGGCTTCTTTCTCCGTCGGCAGAGCGCAGTTTCGCGAACGTTGCCGACGGATGGCTCGGCGTCTGGCCTCGTCCACCGCAACCACGATGCTCATTCCACCGTGTTGGCTTGGAGCAACTCGCCACTCCTCCGCATGCTGGTTTGGAGCAGCGAGTTGTTCAACCAGGCGCCGGCTTGTGGCGGTCACTTCCTCCGTCGGGCTTGGCTGGGAGGTGCAGCAACTTGTTGCCTGGCTCGTATCCGGCGGGCTCGGTGGGCCACCTAGCCGGTTTTTATACCGGGGAACTGTTCTTCTTGCTCACCGGATGCCATGGAAAGGTGGAGGAAATGGTGGAAGGACGAGATCGGGAGCAGAGGAGTGGCATGATTCATGCCTAGCGTCAGGTCTCCTTTAAATAATGGGCAGGCGCGAGGACCTTGCCCGACGTTGTGTTTAATGACGGTCGACTTATGAACGGACGGTTAACCGGAGTAGGTTTCTTGGCACACGCGCGAGTTTAATGGAGCCGTTCGAATGCGGCGAAGAGACGTGTTCAACCAGGTGTTTAGCAGGTGACGCTCTTTCGGCCAGCGCCAATGAGAGGTCGTGTCCACTGTAGGCCGGATTCAATGCGGAGCAGCTGCTCTACACTGGCATGAATGTAGACAGCTGATGCCGAGATGGAAAGCGCGCGGGTGAGGGAGGAGAATTTTGGGTGTGTCAGGGTGGTCATAATAGGGCGTGGCTGCTTTTCAGATGCCCGTAAAACCCCCCTTAGTATGTCTTCGATTTACGGGAGAAAGTGCTTCCAGACCGTCCTGCAGACCGACACAAGACCGCGTTCGGACCGTGCGTCCCGAACAATTATGGACGGTTTGAGAGGCATTGGAGATAACTTAAGTCTGAAATACATGACATTTTGGAGGGAATCGGTCTCGCTATCCAAACGATCGAACCTGCCGATGAAGCTCCAGTTTGATTGCGTCCATTGCACTGTCGGCCATCATGGACGGCTCCTTGGACAGGTATGCTTATGGCTATTTGGTAGCTGTGATCAAGCGCTTGATGGAAGATCAGGTATTTACTCACGTAATTTTTACTCGTGAATATAGTAGGGTTGCACATTGCTTAGTTAACTTTTGGCGTAGTTGAAAGGCACTATGTGCTTAACGACCTTTCTAGTTGTGCTGCTGAACTTTTCACTCTCAATTGTAACTCTATAATCATGGAATGAATACCCTAACTATCCGGCGCAAAAAAAAAGTGTAGATAAAACATTGCTTCTCATGATGGTACCGATATATCTTCGTATTTTGACTTTTGGAGTGTGGTACTGCTATATATATGACCCTTTGGTTTTGTTCGGTTTTGTATATAGGTTTCTTTTTACTCTCATTTTATACATAGGTTGTGAATCAGAATCTTGCTTGTCCAGCCCAACCCTAGGCCCCATTTTATATGTATTGTTTCCCGAACACTAGCCCAACCAAATGCCGCCTAGCCCGGGCACTTTTTTTCCGGGGTTTTATTGATCATAATGCCCCCTAACCCGGGCACGGCTACCTCTCAACTATTGTGAGACGGTAGCTCACCTCTCCTCAAGGGAAACCATTAGTAGGCCGGCCCACTACTGGTATGTCACCTTCTCTATTTTGGTAAACTTCGTGTGTTATTTCCTTTGTTCCTTTTTTTTCCTCTTGCATTTTTATCGTTTTGTTTACATTTTGTTTCTTTTAATAATTCTAAATAGATACTCTAAAAATTGAAAACGTAAAAGTCAATGTTAATTCTGGCCAGATTAGCCACAAGACGACATGTATATGGTCCATACTTTCTGAAAGCAATTTTGACAGTGATATTTGGACCCTTTGGCTGTAATTTGACTCCTAACTCGACAAATCACATCTCTGGTAAAAATTACGGGGCACCCTACAAAGTATATGTAGTGAAC
>NW_025225217.1:10261-14377 GCF_018294505.1 Triticum aestivum
GCCAAACTTATGTACTCTTGTCTAGAAACTAATAATAAGCTAACTATATATTTAAATAGAAATATTACTCCAAAACTGTGCTAAGTGTGCGTGAATTAATATGGGTCGGAAGGAGTACTAGATTTGTTATGAGAAATACTTGTATCCATGACTGCTATACATGGTACTGGTTTTTCTGGAGAGCTATTGAAAAAAATGGGAGATATGCGTCCATTCGGTATATGAAATATGTATGGATGAGCGGGTCATTTCGAACAAATATCAACAATAGTGCACTTGTATCCATGATTATGGGCTAGTTTGGTTCGCTTCCACGCTTGAAAATGCCTGGCCTGGAGCCTCCCTGGATGCTGCCTGGTCTTTGTTTGGTTGAAGGCCTGAGAAAGTTGGAGCAAGCCTGGCCTGGACTGCCCAGGCAAATAATTGGCCTGCCAGGCGTCCCTTTTGGGTTGCCTGGATGAGACGGCGTGACTAGCCTGGTACTAATCCGGCTGTTTACATGCAGGTTTGGGGCAGGTTATCAGTCATTATGCTTTATGAAAATACTAGCCTGGTACAAAAAAGTCTTTATGAATTTTTTTTGGCTTTTAATGATTTTGAACAGAAAATATTTTGATAATTTTAGTTGCATTAATTTTATATAATTTTAGTTTCAATAATAGTAGAGGTTGCTTATAATGTTTTGAACAGAAAATACTTTGATAATTTTAGTTTCATAAATTTTATTTATGTTATTAAAGTTTTTTCTACTTATCTATTTTATTAAAGTTTATATTATTTTGTTTCAAATTACTTATTTATTTTATTTTATTTTGTTTCTGACTTCATTTGTTATTTTCCATGCATTTACTGATTATTTTGAGCTATAAGACCATAAAATTGAAAAGCATTTGAAATGAACTCTGAAAAGATTCCAAGTTAGCATGGTATCATCATTTCACCCACATAGCATCTGCAAGAAAATACAGAGGCTTACGGCAAAAACTGGATACACTTCGTGTATAAAACGGACAATCTTTTTCGAATTATCAAGGTTTCATATGGAAACTCATCTGTTACAACGGGATTTCATTTTTTTGAACTTATTTGAACTACCTTATTTTTTTGTGTTCAAAATGCATCATTCAAAGCCACATCATCAATTTACAACTCTTTTTGACTATATTTGTTATTTTTCATGCATTTACTGATTATTTTGAGCTATAAGACCATGAAGTTGAAAAGCATTTGAAATGAACTCTGAAACCAAAGTACATACATAGTTCTCCAGAACATTAAAACCAAAGTACATACATAGTTCTTATTGAACAACATGTAGCTCTCCATAGCATCTAATTAAACCATACATTGAAATTATGTAAAACATTTCAATGCAACAACAAATGCGATCATAATCGCAACCAAGGTAACAACTGATCCAACTGTATAATGATACCAAGCCTCGGTATGAATGACATATTTTCTAATCTTTTTAATTTTTGACCGCATTGCATCCATCTTGATCTTGTGATCATCGACGACATCCACAATATGCAACTCCAATATCATCTTCTCCTCTTCAAATTTTCTTGTTTTTTCCTTCAAGTAATTATTTTCTTCTTCAACTAAATTTAACCTCTCGATAATAGGGTCGGTTGGAATTTCCGGTTCAACAACCTCCTAGATAAATAAAATCTGTCACATTTGTCGGCATAATTGTCATAAACAATAAATGAACCAAATAGTTATGAAAAGATAATAATATATACCACATCTGAATCATAGACAGGACGAGGACCGACGGGGGCGGATACCAAAACCATCACACTATATAATAACAAAGAATAATAAAAGTAATAAAATTAGACAAGTATCTATCTGAAGTCAGAATTTTTTTATTTTAGAAAGAAGATAAGAACAAGAGGCTCACCGCGGTGGTGCCAGCGACGAGATCAGCGCGGGCGACCGATGGCGGTGAAGACGGGGCGGGGACGGGGCATGACGGACCGCTAAATCTAAACAAATCTCGTTAAAAATGGAGCTCGGAGGTCGAGTTTGAAAAGGAGAAAGCTTAACTAGTGTGGCTCGGGAATTTCATCGAACACCTCATGTGCACGGGAGGTGAGAGCACCCAAATGCCCTCCCCTCGCCAGCTTGACAAAACAGAGAACTCTGGAGTGCTCTGCCGCGGTATATATAGGCAAGTTATTTGTCCCGGTTCGTGGCATGAACCGGGACTAAAGCCCTCCCTTCTGTCCCGGTTCAAGCCACGAACCGGGACCAATGGTTGTGGGCCAGGAGCGAGGACCATTGGTCCCGGTTCGTGGCTTGAACCGGGACAAATGGTTCCATACGAACCGGGACAAATTCCCACAAGGCCCCGGCCGGCCCCTTGGGCTCACGAACCGGGTCTAATACCCCCCATGGGTCCCGGTTCTTGAAGAACCGGGACTAATGGGCTGGGCAGGCCCGAACGTTAGCCCTGTTTCCTACTAGTGCACCAACCAATACCTGTGTGAAACTAAAAAACTCGCATATGGGATGCCACTTATAAGAGTCACTTGAATTCAACGTCATCGCTCGCCTTGACTGCTTGTCTGAAACTTGAAGGAATTTCACCGTTGCCCTGTGTCGCCCTGAGTTAAATTGGCAGTTGTCTCATCATTTCTCCGAATAGTCACTGATATGTCCCACCGTTATAACACTCCGCCTTCTTTTGTCTTGTCATCCACACTTTGCCAAATGCAGTAAACACCACGGAATATACGGTCACGTACACTCTCGGCTTTTGACAATTTCAGACTTTCTGTCACTTTCTCAGATTTTCTATGGTTCACTCTCATCCATCTGACATGTCAAACCCAATAGATCTAGCCACCAACTTGAACCTGGTACTCACCAACACTGCTTTAGCACCCTCCACACACTTTGTCTAACCACCTGTGCCTTGGCATGTCGTCGTGTCCCGTGCTTATCGCACGCCTCGCCGCTATCACCGCATCGAGCCTCTAATGTCCTGGTCGAGTCTCCCAAGGTCGCGAAGCCACATCACTCACACCCCACTGCAGAGAACCACCGATCATCACCGACCGATACCGAGTATCACGTCTCCATCAGACCACTGGTTCCCAGTCTGATCAACATGTCTCTCGTTATCCCGCTGAAATAGGCTTCCATTCTCAGTTATCTTACATTGTGGCCCCTCCATCAGCACGGAGTGAAGTCTTCCGCCAGACTCCAGCTCCACCTTCAACATGACTCCATGTAGTTGTGCCGTGCTACCCCGTGCCCTATCGACTTCAAGCTCTCATGTGTACACTGCCTTGAATCAAACTCGCGCCGTAGTCTTGCCGAAGCCGCACAAGCCCTTGGGCCCGCGCAATGTGTTTCCACGCCCCAGAAGTCTGCCACCATCAGCATCACCCTCATGTTTCATCGTCGCTGAAATCACTGCCGTCTTATGCTTTGACCAACATGCATGTCGACCCATCAGACTGTCCAGTCCGAGCTAGCAGAAATTATCCGACTATAACCATGTTCCACCCTACGTCATATCCGCCTCACACATCTGTGCATTGCCTTGACACCATCTGTATGCATGATCCTACCACGATGCACTCCAGACTCCTCTGAGCCATATACACACATTGTCATTCTTGCCACGCGCACCACAGACCCTCTCGCTACCATCCCAGTACAGAACACATGTACAAAGAAATAAAGCCAAACTCTGCCATGTAAGTCTTCCCTTTGCACTTAGCCATGGAGATCAAACAAAATCTCCAAAGTCCACCACGTGCTCCTCTGGGTTAGATCCATTGGTCTTTCATATCTGTTACGTAGCTTCCTTACTTTTCCTTAACAAATCCAACTTGCACGATCGGTTCAAAATGCTGGTATTTATTTATTTCTTGCTTGCTATATACAGAAGAACTAGGCTCTAAGCAGAAAAAACGTGACCCAAGACCCAAAAGACAGGCACGCACGTGACTGAAATATCGTATTACCTTTGCTAATCCTCATAGGTAAATCAAAAAACTATGTCCTCCGATCCTGCAGACTTTGCCAGATATCCTTGGCTCATTTTATGCCACTTATGTTATAGCTCAGCACTTAAGCTAAAACTGAATACAGACA
>NW_025225217.1:18871-22796 GCF_018294505.1 Triticum aestivum
GGAGGTTAGCTAAAGCCCCTTCTTCTCATCTATACCTTGTGCTTAAGGCTAAGTACTTCCCTGATACTTCAATTTGGAGAGCCACTACAACCTCTCCTAAATCTGCTTTTTGGGCCTCCATTTTGAAAATGTTGCCTATGCTGACATGTCATGTGTTTTATCAACTTACGAGTGGTAATCTTTCTTTATGGAGCATGCCTTGGTGTAATTTGTGGCATACTATTTATGATTCTCTTATTCCCCAACAAACTGGTTTTATTTACCCGTCTCTTGTTAGGGAGCTTTGGCTGCCTGGTCAAAAAAGTTGGAATCATGATCTCATCTTTTCTCTTTTCCAGCAGCCTCTTGCGTCTCAAATTGTTAACATCGAAATTATTGATGATGATGGTCCGGATTTGCTGTGTTGGGATCTCACCCCAAATGGTATTTGCTCTTCTAAATCTGCTTACAAGCTTTGCCTCCAGGAGCTTCATAATAATCCTAGAAATGCTCCTATGGATATTCCTTTGGATTTGAAAGACTTTCTCAAGTTCATTTGGAAGCAAAAAAGTTTGCTCCCTCGGGTTCAAACTTTTGCTTGGAGACTTCTTCATAGGGCTTTGCCTACAGGCATGAGAGCTGGCCGCTTCTCTGTTCACATCTCTCAGTCTTGTTCTAGATGCGGACAGCGGGAGGATGAATTTCACCTCTTTTTCCTCTGCGACTTCGAGAGAGCAGCTTGGTTTTCCTCGCCTTGGTTTATTCGAGCGGATGTTCTTTCTCAAGGGCACACTTCTATACATTCCATTCTCATCTTCCTTATTAATATGAGTCACCCTCATGCTTCTATTTAGAATGTTCTTAATTTTTTATGGTGCTTGTGGAAAGCTCGAAATGATTTTATTTTTGATAGGAAAAATCATCGTCCTCATCAGGTTAACATTGCTGCTACAACTTTGGACTTTGGGCATTTGTGTAATCTTCACAATTCTTCTTCTGATCAGCCTCTTTCTACTAATCATCATTCTACTAATATTTTGCCTAAGCAAGGCAAAACGCTTAAATCGAATTTGTTAATTTTTGGGACTAAAATTTTCTCTGATGCAACATTTAGATCGTCCAAAATCCCAGGATTCGCTCGAGGACATGTGGGCACAGGTATAGGTGTTTATATTTCCATGCCTTCGGATCAAGGTGAGATTAGTATTCAGGTTCAAGCTTTGGCCTCTTCAACTTCAACACCCCTTCAAGCTGAGGCAGTTGCCCTTTCTTGTGCAGCTCACCTTGCCGCTCAGCTTAATATTACTAATGCCACGTTTCTGGCGGACTGTCTTTCTCTTGCTTCTGCTGCTGCCGCAAG
Source organism: Triticum aestivum (assembly GCF_018294505.1). NCBI lineage: Eukaryota > Viridiplantae > Streptophyta > Magnoliopsida > Poales > Poaceae > Triticum > Triticum aestivum. The sequence goes on from NW_025225217.1 coordinate 20,211, forward strand.
AAATATTTCAGATTCTGCTGCTCATTGGAACATTAGAAAAGAGTTGGCTACTTTTCTCAAAGTTACGTCTGATTTAGCTGCTCAAGTGTTTCATGTTTCCAGGGAAATCAATGGTGTCGCTAATAATCTGGCTCAGCAGGTTTTCCGATCTGTCGGAGAGACGCAAGTTGCTTGTTTTGCTCATGCTCACTTAAATTCTCCATGTCCAGTGGTGGCCCTTCTTTCAAACTTTCAACTTGCAGGTATTCGACTGCACACGGTGCATTGCTTCTAAGGCAGGCCAAGCATCTCTGGCACAAAATGTTGTTGGCAGTTTTCTTACCCAATGATTCATTCTTTCGGCTGCTTGTTCGGAGGAGATCAGAGTCTTTTTTGTTTTCTTTTCTCAGATGTTTTCTCCTCTAGTTCTGATAATGTTGCTCACGGCATAGTGCTTCTGGCCACTTTGCCCTACTAGGATCCTTCCTTCAGCTCCCCCTCATAGTTTCTGCATCTTTTCTTTCCATCTTTGGCAGATCTGTGTAGCACACTTTGTTCAATCTCTTTGAGCTGAATGAAATATGTGGCACCTTTTGGTGCCTTTGCTTGTTCAAAAAAAATTATTTGGTGATGTGCTCCAATATATCAAAAATAAATGATGAAAATAAAGATATGTGTTGCAAAAAAAAAATGTATGCAGACGAGATCGGCCGTGCGTTGGGTGCACGGTCACCGCATCCACAAATCCAAGCGGACACGGCCCGATTGTCACCCTCAAACGAACGAAAAGCGAACAAAACAAACGTACGTCTGAGGTCGTGCATTGGAGTTGGCCTAACCGTCCACCGCACATGGCTTTTCCCGGGCGAGGAAGAGGTAGCGGGGGGTTCGGCTGACGTTGTGGCGGATGAGTTATTGCCCAATGTGGTAGAAGAAAAAGATGTTCCGTTAGGGCCTCTGTTTACATGGGACGGATCACGTTATGTGTATCTTTTTGCGGGGTATGTGTTAGTTAGATACTCTGGAAGATCTGCTTGGCTGATCTTTGGCCACCTCGGCTACAACTCGGCAGTTAACCTAAAACAGATTGTAGAGATTGTTTCCCAACTGTGCCTTTGTACTGTACTATATAGTCCGGTTAAATTCACAATCAATGAATTCATCTAAAACAAATTCAGAATCATTTTTGGGCAAACCTGACTAAATTAGCAACCCTCGTTGGAAAATATAGACGGTCATTGTGATATTTAGAGAGATTCGACGGGATTTGGCGTGCCGCATCCGGTGTTAATGTGGCCGTGCCGTGGTATCTGCCTTTTTTGATGAAAAGTGCCTGTACCGTTGCACAAATTATTTGCGGTACTACCATACATACAAGTCTACTAGATAGCGAAAGTCGTGCTTCACTTTTAGAACGGTTGATGGCGGTGCCTCTCAACTAATACATCTAACAGTGTCTGCTTTTGTTCCTGATTCCTCTCATTCCAATAGATCAGACTCTAAACTAGAATTATCTTGTCCTCGCTTGCTTTTTCTCCTGTATTTGTGCTATCTAGCTAGCACCTTCTATGCACGTATTGGGAATAAGAAGTGACATGAAAAAAAGCAATGCCACCTCCTCTTATATCATGAGGTTATAAAGAAGTGTTGCATGTTGTAACATGCAAAGGAATTATTTTCTTTTACCGTATGCTGAAACTAAATTGGATGGTCTATTTATTCTGATCTAGTGGATAAGATTGAGTCATACACGGACATTCTCACTTAGTTTGGAGTACAATGGTTTCAGGGCTAAAATAGTATCTTCAAATGGGATATTTAACACGAGTCTAGTGCGTAGCTAAGCCAGGGCGCTTGGTGCCCACGGTAGTGTTGGCATGGTGCATGTGTTGTCAAGTCGCCTTGTTTTTTGATGGCATCAGTAGCATGAGTTGACTGCCTTGCCTACACGTATATCACAGGCACCCAAACATTCAACCTATTCTTTTCACATAATTCAAAATAAACTCAACAGTATCGACCGACAAATAGTTATCTCTACTTTACTTAAAAAAAGAGTAGTGTTTCTTTTCCTGCGAGCAGAACGCTTCGTCAACCGGTTCTCCGTCCCACCACATCACCTCACCGACCTTTTTTGTCCAACCGGTTTTTAGTCCCACCAGATTAGTTATTTGCATCTTCTCCATATGCTAATCAATCACTTTAATTTACTTACTTCACCAATTCAACCTTAGTTTACTTACCAAATATTTATTTACTCAATCATAGACAGGATTTGATAAATGTTTATCTGCACGATCACATTAATATGGGCATGTAAATCACGGATTAGCATGTCCTCCCAACCATGCCTTTGTGTTGTATCAGTTCAACTAAATTCACAATAATTTTTTCAGTAAACTTCATGACATTAGTGGCCCTGAACCTTCACCTTCACCTTCACCTTAAATTTGAAGGTGAGCTGCGATAAGCCCGTCTCCATGGACAGGCAGCTCCAAAGTAAAGCATGTCACGAAGCATCGCTGACAAGTTCGGCCTGCTAAGACAATGCGATTTGTTTTTTCTGTGAATGGTTTAGATCTCAGCAAATATTCTTTTGTTTTTTTT
>NW_025225217.1:23146-25075 GCF_018294505.1 Triticum aestivum
GGAAATGCCTTGCTCACGTACGTGCTCAGCTAACAAAATGTCCCTCACGAACGTGCACAACCAATGAAACGTCTTTCCCTTTTCTAATTCCCAATCCTTAGTTCAATTAGCAGGGGTCCCCTAGAGAAGACATCTGAGGGAGTTGGTCCTCTTAATTCCCCTTCCCCCTCCCTTCTTAGTTCCCATGGCCCTGAGTCACTCAAAGGATTTTAAGTCTCACTTACCTTAAACTCCCATTCCCAATCAACAACTCCCCCCAACCAAACAAAGCTGTCAAGGACCAGTCACCCCCGGGAGCCACTGCTTGTTGCAAGCCAAGCCTGGGAAGGCCTAGCTCCGCCGCCACTAGCGCCAGCCATCACAACAGCAAACAAACAGAGTCATTGTAGTTGCCGCACCACCACCAGGAGCACACATCTACATGCTTGAGAGCCAGCCTCCAGCATCACCTACCAAGAGCCACTGTGGCATGTGCCGCTGCCAGAGGATCCATATGCGTCATCACAAAGGCCTCGGCCCTGCTGAATACCACCCAAGCCCCATCGATAGAAGGAGGGGATGATAGCCTATGGTGGCGTACACCTATTGCCGCAAGGATGTGAGAGCAGGGAAATAAACCGCGCCGGAGCGGCCGGAGCGCGGGAAGACACGAGAGGTCCTGTCGTAAGGCCAACTCCGATGCGCAAACCCAAATGGTCCGACCGTGTCCGTTTGAAGACAAACGGACAAAACAGGCCGCCCAACATGCGGGAGCAAACGGACCCCCGTCCGCTTTTGACCCTTTCCCAGCGCAAAGGTGGGTCGCGTTTGCGGCCGAAAGGGCACGCGTGGGCGTCGCATGGCGCATGCCCATGTCCTCCCCTGGCCCGCCTGTCGGGGATACATGCACCCCTTTTTCAATTCCCCTCCTCCCACTCTAGCAGCACCCCCCCGCCCCGCCCTAGCCGCCGCCACTGCCGCCATTTTTCTCGGTTGTGTGCTGTCCAGCGCGGCTGCGAAGCCCAGGCCCCTCCCCTTTTGCAGCCCTCGTTTCTCGACGTCTAGAGCTGTCCACCCTCGGCCACCTAATTTCAGCTCATCCGGCAGCCGAACTTGGAGCGGATCTGCCCCGATTTGAGCTCACCCCGGCTACCGGAGGCCAGGCCTTGCCATGGACTGGCTGGGTAACAAAACGCAAAGCCCCGACAAGGCCTCCAGGCCGCGTGCAGGTACTGACTCCGTCTCTAGCCGCGCCGGTTCGCCGGCAAATACACGAGCAGCCGTCGTCCGGGCTCGGTGCTGGCGCAAAGGCTCGTGAGTGCACCATTGCCGCTCATAAAGTGCGACAACTGTCCACGAGAAGGTCTTGCGCCGCGTATCTACAATGCCTGAACATCCCGGATGGGTGTTCGCCGAGTGCGCAAACGATGGGGTATGTGTTAGTTTAGCTTCGGTTGTGCTCTCACATTCGGCTCGTTTTGCTTACACTCATATATGTATTGTGTAGGATGGATGCAACTTTTGGTATTGAGAAGAAGAATACATCAATCTATTGATAGATCGCCATTTAATAGATGCTCGTGCACCTGTTGCTAAAATAGAGGCCAGAGATGAGACTAGATGCCAGAATCAACGTCTACTTCTTTAGATTCGAAGAAGAAAGAAGCACGCAAGCTCGAGACTCCGTAGATCAACAATGAATGCGTCGAGAAGGCACTAATCCAACTATCGGGAGCAGTTATAGAAGTTGGATATCTTCTAAAATGTCTTCTTGTAGTTTTGGCTTTATTTGGTCTTGCTATTCTAGTCAATATTTGGTTTTCTCTTGGTCCAAGTTGCCCTTCGGTTCATTCCCTTCTATTTGCAGATGACCTTTTGGTTTGTGGTCAGGCCACCCTTCATGAAGCTCAGACTATGGCGAATCTTATTCAGCAATTTTGTGATCTCTCT
>NW_025225217.1:26894-43490 GCF_018294505.1 Triticum aestivum
GGAGGTTAGCTAAAGCCCCTTCTTCTCATCTATACCTTGTGCTTAAGGCTAAGTACTTCCCTGATACTTCAATTTGGAGAGCCACTACAACCTCTCCTAAATCTGCTTTTTGGGCCTCCATTTTGAAAATGTTGCCTATGCTGACATGTCATGTGTTTTATCAACTTACGAGTGGTAATCTTTCTTTATGGAGCATGCCTTGGTGTAATTTGTGGCATACTATTTATGATTCTCTTATTCCCCAACAAACTGGTTTTATTTACCCGTCTCTTGTTAGGGAGCTTTGGCTGCCTGGTCAAAAAAGTTGGAATCATGATCTCATCTTTTCTCTTTTCCAGCAGCCTCTTGCGTCTCAAATTGTTAACATCGAAATTATTGATGATGATGGTCCGGATTTGCTGTGTTGGGATCTCACCCCAAATGGTATTTGCTCTTCTAAATCTGCTTACAAGCTTTGCCTCCAGGAGCTTCATAATAATCCTAGAAATGCTCCTATGGATATTCCTTTGGATTTGAAAGACTTTCTCAAGTTCATTTGGAAGCAAAAAAGTTTGCTCCCTCGGGTTCAAACTTTTGCTTGGAGACTTCTTCATAGGGCTTTGCCTACAGGCATGAGAGCTGGCCGCTTCTCTGTTCACATCTCTCAGTCTTGTTCTAGATGCGGACAGCGGGAGGATGAATTTCACCTCTTTTTCCTCTGCGACTTCGAGAGAGCAGCTTGGTTTTCCTCGCCTTGGTTTATTCGAGCGGATGTTCTTTCTCAAGGGCACACTTCTATACATTCCATTCTCATCTTCCTTATTAATATGAGTCACCCTCATGCTTCTATTTAGAATGTTCTTAATTTTTTATGGTGCTTGTGGAAAGCTCGAAATGATTTTATTTTTGATAGGAAAAATCATCGTCCTCATCAGGTTAACATTGCTGCTACAACTTTGGACTTTGGGCATTTGTGTAATCTTCACAATTCTTCTTCTGATCAGCCTCTTTCTACTAATCATCATTCTACTAATATTTTGCCTAAGCAAGGCAAAACGCTTAAATCGAATTTGTTAATTTTTGGGACTAAAATTTTCTCTGATGCAACATTTAGATCGTCCAAAATCCCAGGATTCGCTCGAGGACATGTGGGCACAGGTATAGGTGTTTATATTTCCATGCCTTCGGATCAAGGTGAGATTAGTATTCAGGTTCAAGCTTTGGCCTCTTCAACTTCAACACCCCTTCAAGCTGAGGCAGTTGCCCTTTCTTGTGCAGCTCACCTTGCCGCTCAGCTTAATATTACTAATGCCACGTTTCTGGCGGACTGTCTTTCTCTTGCTTCTGCTGCTGCCGCAAGAAATATTTCAGATTCTGCTGCTCATTGGAACATTAGAAAAGAGTTGGCTACTTTTCTCAAAGTTACGTCTGATTTAGCTGCTCAAGTGTTTCATGTTTCCAGGGAAATCAATGGTGTCGCTAATAATCTGGCTCAGCAGGTTTTCCGATCTGTCGGAGAGACGCAAGTTGCTTGTTTTGCTCATGCTCACTTAAATTCTCCATGTCCAGTGGTGGCCCTTCTTTCAAACTTTCAACTTGCAGGTATTCGACTGCACACGGTGCATTGCTTCTAAGGCAGGCCAAGCATCTCTGGCACAAAATGTTGTTGGCAGTTTTCTTACCCAATGATTCATTCTTTCGGCTGCTTGTTCGGAGGAGATCAGAGTCTTTTTTGTTTTCTTTTCTCAGATGTTTTCTCCTCTAGTTCTGATAATGTTGCTCACGGCATAGTGCTTCTGGCCACTTTGCCCTACTAGGATCCTTCCTTCAGCTCCCCCTCATAGTTTCTGCATCTTTTCTTTCCATCTTTGGCAGATCTGTGTAGCACACTTTGTTCAATCTCTTTGAGCTGAATGAAATATGTGGCACCTTTTGGTGCCTTTGCTTGTTCAAAAAAAATTATTTGGTGATGTGCTCCAATATATCAAAAATAAATGATGAAAATAAAGATATGTGTTGCAAAAAAAAAAATGTATGCAGACGAGATCGGCCGTGCGTTGGGTGCACGGTCACCGCATCCACAAATCCAAGCGGACACGGCCCGATTGTCACCCTCAAACGAACGAAAAGCGAACAAAACAAACGTACGTCTGAGGTCGTGCATTGGAGTTGGCCTAACCGTCCACCGCACATGGCTTTTCCCGGGCGAGGAAGAGGTAGCGGGGGGTTCGGCTGACGTTGTGGCGGATGAGTTATTGCCCAATGTGGACGATGCGGGAGCAGTCTCGTACGTTCTATAATGGTAGAAGAAAAAGATGTTCCGTTAGGGCCTCTGTTTACATGGGACGGATCACGTTATGTGTATCTTTTTGCGGGGTATGTGTTAGTTAGATACTCTGGAAGATCTGCTTGGCTGATCTTTGGCCACCTCGGCTACAACTCGGCAGTTAACCTAAAACAGATTGTAGAGATTGTTTCCCAACTGTGCCTTTGTACTGTACTATATAGTCCGGTTAAATTCACAATCAATGAATTCATCTAAAACAAATTCAGAATCATTTTTGGGCAAACCTGACTAAATTAGCAACCCTCGTTGGAAAATATAGACGGTCATTGTGATATTTAGAGAGATTCGACGGGATTTGGCGTGCCGCATCCGGTGTTAATGTGGCCGTGCCGTGGTATCTGCCTTTTTTGATGAAAAGTGCCTGTACCGTTGCACAAATTATTTGCGGTACTACCATACATACAAGTCTACTAGATAGCGAAAGTCGTGCTTCACTTTTAGAACGGTTGATGGCGGTGCCTCTCAACTAATACATCTAACAGTGTCTGCTTTTGTTCCTGATTCCTCTCATTCCAATAGATCAGACTCTAAACTAGAATTATCTTGTCCTCGCTTGCTTTTTCTCCTGTATTTGTGCTATCTAGCTAGCACCTTCTATGCACGTATTGGGAATAAGAAGTGACATGAAAAAAAGCAATGCCACCTCCTCTTATATCATGAGGTTATAAAGAAGTGTTGCATGTTGTAACATGCAAAGGAATTATTTTCTTTTACCGTATGCTGAAACTAAATTGGATGGTCTATTTATTCTGATCTAGTGGATAAGATTGAGTCATACACGGACATTCTCACTTAGTTTGGAGTACAATGGTTTCAGGGCTAAAATAGTATCTTCAAATGGGATATTTAACACGAGTCTAGTGCGTAGCTAAGCCAGGGCGCTTGGTGCCCACGGTAGTGTTGGCATGGTGCATGTGTTGTCAAGTCGCCTTGTTTTTTGATGGCATCAGTAGCATGAGTTGACTGCCTTGCCTACACGTATATCACAGGCACCCAAACATTCAACCTATTCTTTTCACATAATTCAAAATAAACTCAACAGTATCGACCGACAAATAGTTATCTCTACTTTACTTAAAAAAAGAGTAGTGTTTCTTTTCCTGCGAGCAGAACGCTTCGTCAACCGGTTCTCCGTCCCACCACATCACCTCACCGACCTTTTTTGTCCAACCGGTTTTTAGTCCCACCAGATTAGTTATTTGCATCTTCTCCATATGCTAATCAATCACTTTAATTTACTTACTTCACCAATTCAACCTTAGTTTACTTACCAAATATTTATTTACTCAATCATAGACAGGATTTGATAAATGTTTATCTGCACGATCACATTAATATGGGCATGTAAATCACGGATTAGCATGTCCTCCCAACCATGCCTTTGTGTTGTATCAGTTCAACTAAATTCACAATAATTTTTTCAGTAAACTTCATGACATTAGTGGCCCTGAACCTTCACCTTCACCTTCACCTTAAATTTGAAGGTGAGCTGCGATAAGCCCGTCTCCATGGACAGGCAGCTCCAAAGTAAAGCATGTCACGAAGCATCGCTGACAAGTTCGGCCTGCTAAGACAATGCGATTTGTTTTTTCTGTGAATGGTTTAGATCTCAGCAAATATTCTTTTGTTTTTTTTACCCTTTCCAACCCATGAGAGCCCTTGCTTTTATCTGTGAATGGTTTAGATCTCAGCAAATATTCTTTTGTTCTATCTACGAATGGTTTCATGCCAGCTTTATTTTGGAGCTGGCAAGGGTTCTTCAACTATTAGCAGGCAGCTCCAAAATAAAGCTGGCACGAAACATCACCGATGAGCTCGAGCTCTGAAGAGGACGTGATATGTTTCTTTGATCTGCGTATGGTGTAGATCTCGACAAATTTTTTTTTTGACCCGTTCCAACACATGAGAAGAGCAATTAATATATGTGAAGAACCCCCGCCTTAACATTCGTAGGCAACCTGCAAGTAAGCCCATCCCCATCGACAAGATACTGTGCTATAGCAGCATTTGTCCCTCCGTCACTCAGAATATGCAATCTATACAGTCAGCATCTGTTCCTGATACCACTTATTACTATATGTAAGACTATAAACTTTATAATATTTTCCTTTCTCCTTTTCTTACATTTTCTGTCTTCAACGAATGGTTATAGGGGAATGATAGGGGGAGAGCAAGGCCACCATCTCTTATATCATGGAGCTTGTGGGAGTAAGTGCTGCGTGCTGTAACATGCTACGTTGGTTGGCATAGTTAGGGACTTGTGTACCCTAAAAAAAATTAAGGTGCGAAAGCCCGAACATTTTTCTGGACAGAACTAATTATTCATTAATTACTGTACTCATCGCTATCATGGTTCTTTTTTTTTGCGGGGACACTAGCATTGTTGTCTATGTACATCCACTGCTGGTTCACCTATAACACAAGAAATACACAGATATGGCAGTAACTGTATATTATCTTCATCAATATATCTAACTTTTTCAAAAAATATAATTCTTTGGTATGAAAATCCCCTTAAGTATTTTAAAACAAATGAAGAAGGCAATATTTTTTTTAAATGGCCTACAAATTGGTAACACACCAGCCAACCCAAAAAAAGTGTGTCTAAAGAAAAGAAACACATAGAAAGACCAGATCCTTTGGGATCTTTTGCCGAGGTTCATGAAAATATTTTCTATGTTAGTTAAATCAATTCAAATGACAATATAAAGTATAATATATGGATCTAATATGAGCATGATACCACGAAAAAGGGAGGACTGAGTTATTGATTGGAGCTACAAATCTGCAGAAATCACTGTGCTCATAAGCTCCTGGATATTAAAAGGTGCTTACCATGCTTCATGATTTGGCCAATAAAGTTTAAAATTTCTTGTGGCTAGAGTTACTTATAGTTTTGGGTGGATGCAAAACTATATTATCGAGCTTCCACTTACCCTGAATGAAATAGGACAAGCTAGCGAGCGCCTGGGCGCCTGTTCGTACCATCAAGCACCCTATCATATACGGAAAGTCCAACCGGTCCCTTTGCATACACTTCCAGAAAAATAAGCACTTTGTCCCCTACCACCACCTTCCCATGCCCACGTGATCTTGACATGTTATCAGCCTAAATCTTGTCTTCATGTGCATTTATTTCGTGTTCAAAAAGTTTAATAACCTGTAACTTCTGATTCAAGTGTCGAAATCTAGTTTCGTTTTCACAGTTGGGTTTCTCGCGACGAGTTCTACAAAACTAGATTCCATATTGGTAGATTTCATCGAACTTTTTTTAGGCAACTGTGGGCGCGATAGAGGCAACTTTAGTGCTATAGGGAAGCAACTTCATTTCTTTTCTTGGTAGGACTGCCTATTAGTTGGTTTGTGTAAAAATGAGAAAATCACACAAAACATGAGGCACCTTGATCTCTTCCCTAGTAACTTGATGTCACACTATGTGCAACTCCTTGTCATCTTGTGTGTATGCAACTATAGCAGTTGTTCTAGCAAACTCTAAGCAGCTGCCCCCAGCAGAAATCGACACAACTGTTCTAGCAAGATTCAAAGTAACTATTCCTAGAAAATAATCCAAGTAACTATCCTAGCAAATCCAAGCAATTGTATTACCAAAACACAATGCAAAACTATTTCTAGCAAAACCAAGCAAATATATTACCAATCCACAATGCAAAATTGTTCTAGCGAGCAACTGTACTACAAAACCAAGAAATTGTACTATCCAATCCAAGCAATTGCATTACTAAAGAAACAAGTATTTATAAGAGCTGCGTGGAGAACCATGTTCACCATATACACGTCCGGTCTCCACACTCATCCACTAATGAGGTGAGACTAAACTTTCCACCACCATGTGACGACACCCATGGGCTTTGATATTTTCAAGATTTATTTTATACATGGGCCCTAGGCCCATCTATAATTCAACAAAAGATAGGTTAGTGTTCCGCCATTAGCACATCTAAACTGGATACACAAGAGATGAACTGGCCAGTGTCTGATGTGTGAATTCTGCTGCTTGGTGCCTCTGGTTGCACGAGGCAACCATACATCTACAACTCAACAAATCAACTTTGGTTTTTTACTCGGTTGTCACTCGCCTAGCCTAGGGCATAGCTGGAAGCCATTGCTTTGATCTTTGTACTCTTCCTCGAGCGCCCGACATAAGAACGACATGGCCGTGGTCCTCGACCGGCGATGGTCAGTATGCCAATCAACTACATAATGAATTGTTGCTTAGATTATCAACTTCATTGTAGGTTCTTTTTTTGTGTTAACTATATTTAAACAAATAGAAATATTTTTTAATTACAAAACTTTAGACTTGGACGCCAAATATACAGTTAAGATTTTATATTTGATACTTTTTGAGTGCTACATATATTATGTGTTCGCCGTTTTATTGACCCCTCATGCTCAAATCCAGCTTCGATCTTCTCGTTAGTAGTCACTTCGTCCCTGCACCTTCGATTTACAGAATCAAGGAACGAGGTGTTGAAGGGAGACAGTGTGAGACACAGGTGCATAGCTATCTGCAGTTCTACCGCTAGCGACGTCTGAGTAGCCGAGAAGGCGACGAATGATAACAAGGAGAGTACCTCGCTTGGCCAAAAGTGGATTGGCATGGTGAGCGCACATGACGAGGCTAGCATCCAGGGCCGGTCTTAACATTTTGGGGGGCCAGTAGCTCCTGTGCGACGTTTTTAATGTGAATTGGCTTGAGTGCGACGTTGTTCGAGCGAATGGCTGTGGTGCGACACATTTGAGCAGGTAAATAGCCCAGGGCCAAATGGGGTGTTAAATGTATTTAAATTGGTCGTCAACCAAGCCTGTTTATGTTAGGACATGTGGGTCCAACTTAATTGCTCCTCAAAACAGCTGACCGTGCCCTGCCGCCCGACCGTGTCGGGCCCGCCACTTTGCCCCCTCCCCCCTCCCCCCTTCTTCTCCGGTGGCGGCGGATCTTGCGTTCTCGGTGGCGGCGGCGGATCCCTCGTTCTCAACGGCGACGGAGCCTTCGTCCTCAAAAAATGGTGAGTGAGAACCCTAGTCCCCCTCCCGTTCCTCTCTCGGCCCCGTAGATCTCAGCTTGTTTCCTCTGTTTTCGCTTGTTGAATCGATAGGTTGTGAGGGGAGCCCATGGGCATACTGAGATGGAGCCGCCAGATTCAACTTTGAATAGGTAATGCGCCTCTCTCCGATCCAATTTTGCATGCAATTAGGGCCTAGTCTGCTCTTTCTCACGGGCTCACACTGTCACCACTGACAGAGGGGATGCGGCCGCTCGGACCTTCGAATTGACAGTCAATTTCTTTCCATCAAAGGAAAAATTAGTTGATGGTACCATTTAGAACATTGAGAGAGACACAATTGTTAAATGGGAGGTTGAGTTTACAGAGATTGATCCACAAGTTCTACAGAACATGAGAGAGAAGGCAGTGAAGAAATGGGTGGAAAAAATTGGGGAGAATGTTGTTTGGGGTCCAGAGCAAGAAGTATCACTGTTGCGGTTTGATGATTGGAAAGGAGAGTATGTGAGAATGGAAGATGGTGAACAAATTGTTGATGAAATCGATCGGCAAAACAGCTGGACAAGCACAAGAGCTAATTTTTTTGCTGAGCTGGTTGATCTGAATATGTTTTCGAAGGTTGGATATGTGCCATCACAATTGGCTGCGCATATGGTAGATGATGATTGGGCTACACAGAGGTCATTGATTCCCATGTGTACTGAACTTACAGTAATAGCCGAAGAGGGACAGGTGACTGGAACTGAAACTGAGACTGCAGCAACTGTTGATTGGAATGTAGTTCAATTAGATGAGCCTACTGATTTGGTCATTGCACCAATGCCTGACATTGAGATGGCCAAACTTTTTGGCATTCCAGTCGATGACAGAGATAAGCAGGAGACGGGCAAATCTAGTTTGCCTGCTAATGCTGATGAAGATGTAGATGAACAATTGATGAAACAAGCTACAGATGCACATGATGATGAGCCGGTGCATGTGTATGACAAAGAAAACTCTGTCATTGAAGTAGGCAAGTTGTTCCCAAGCATGAAGGAGTTTAGGATGTGTTTCAAGACTTATGCAGTGAAACATGATTTTGATGCCAAGACTGTTTGGACTGATGGAAAGAAGTTTTATGCGAGGTGCAGAGGATTTGATGGTAGTGTCAAGCCTTGCAAGTGGTACATATCTGCTAGACTGCAACCTGATGGAAGTACTGTTAGGGTTAACCAAATCCCCAATCAACATACTTGTATTACAAGTTCACAGAGAGTATCAACCATGACATCACAACTTTGGGTTGCAGAAAAGATCACCCCAATTTTAGCCAAAACACCAAACACTACTGCCAATAAACTCAAAGTAGACTTGGAAAAGATGTACCCCATTAAACTGAAATATACCACAGTGTGGAAGGCAAAACAAAGGACAATGAAAGATTTATATGGTGATTGGGAAAATACATTTAGGATGCTTTACAACTTCAAAGCAGAGGTGGAAAAGAGGTCACCTAGTAGTGTTGTGGAGATAGATACAGAGGTATCAGCCAAAGGTGAAGTCAAGTTCTCCAAGTTTTTTATGGCTTTGAAGCCTTGCATAGATGGCTTCAAAGCAGGGTGCCATCCATATTTGAGCATAGACTCATCATTTTTAACAGGCAAGTGGAATGGTCAGTTAGAAGCATGCAATACTCTAGATGGACACAACTGGATGTTTCCTATTGTTGTTGGCTTGTTTCAGTCAGAAACAGAGGCTTCATGGACATGGTTCATGATCCAGTTGAAAAGATGCCTAGGGCCAGTGTCACCTTTGGCTATACACACAGATGCATGTAAGGGGCTTGAAAATTCAGTGAAAATGTTTTACCACATGCTGAGCAGAGGGAGTGCTGGTCATTTGTGGATGAATTTGATCAAAAAAATTAGAGGAGAAGAATTTGGACGCATGTGGCCAGCAGCAAGATCTTACACTAGACAGACGCACAAATATCATCTTGATAAGATAATGGCAGCATGTGATGAGTTTGGTCCATGGCTGAACACCTACCATTCTTTGTTATGGTATAGGTCAGCATTCAACACTACCATCAAGTGTGACCACATCAACAACAATTTGGCAGAGAGTTTCAACAACAAGGTGATGGAGTTAAAAGATTTGCCTTTGCATGACATGGTTGACCAAATCAGGATCATGCTCACGCGGTTGTGGGAATTGAGAAGAAGGATAGGTGATTGTCTGCAAGGTGATAAGCTTCCAGCAGTGGTACAACAGGTGGTCAATAGGAGCAGAAGTCTTTCACATTTGTTTGTTGAAAAATCTTCACCTTGGGGTGCTGAAGTTAGAGATAACAAAACTGGAAGGAGACATGTTGTTAACACTGAATTGCATGATTGCATTTGCCTTGAGTGGCAACACACTTATAAACCATGTGAGCATGCGATTCTTTTTTTAGCATTCCAATCAAAGATAAACATGTGAGCATGAATATTATTCGGTAGCAAGATTCAAAGCTACATATGCTACTCCAATTCCAGCACTTACAGATCACTCTTAGTGGCCTGAAGTGGACACTGAATTTTCCATGTGTCCTCCCTTGACGAAAAGAAAGGCTGGCAGGCCTAAACAGAGTAGATTCAATGCATCGTTTGAGAAAGGTGGGAGTAGTAAGAAGGGAAAGAAAGATGAAAAGCCAAAAAGGGGCCCAGAAAGGTAACAAAAACAGATGCAAGTTGTGCCAGGAACTTGGGCATAGAGTGGGATCTGTCAAATGCCGTTACATTCCTGATAAGCCAAAGTATGTTCTTATTTATTTGTCCGTGTTTTGATTTGGTGCCTTTTTCCAATTACTATATCTATAACATTTTCTGCACAGGAGGAAGCGAGCAAGTCAGCCCCTTGTTGTTGAACAGTGTTGGTCAACAAAAAAAGCAAGAGTCAATGGCGGTAGAAAGAAGAGAAGTGTGCCTGAGCCTGAGCAGACTGAAGAAACTGATGTGGAGGTGCACACCGAAGAAACTGAACTTGAGCATGTCGAGGTTCAGACTGAAGAAACTGAACCTGAGCGTGTCGAGGTTCAGACTGAAGAAACCCATGTTGAGGTACACACCAAAGAAACTGAAACTGGTGTCAACATTGAGACTGAAAACACTGATCACGAGGGTATTGGCGAGGTGTTGAAAACACCAGTGAAGAAAACCAAGATGATCAGTGAACTTGTGTGTGTAGTAGAACCAAAAATAAGAAGGGCTAAGGCGAAGAAGGGCACACGACGTGGTAGGAAGAAGTAGAACAGAGAACAGTTTGAAAATTTGGGGCATGTAATAATATTTGTAACTTGGTGTGTACTGGTAGTCACTATGTATCCCCATATTTCTACTCGAACTTGTTTGTCTAAACCAGCCAAATAAAATTTAAATTTAAATTTAAATTTGGGCTATTGATGTTTTAGTGCTATCTAAAGTACCTCAACTGAAATATGTTTGCTTGCTAATCATTCCGAGCCCTTTTGGTAAGTTGAACTCATAGTCATGAAAAGTATGTTTCAAATGACCTCCAAAGGTAGCGTAAATGGCCTCATATTTAAGCAAGTTTTTTTGGCACCTTGTCTCAACCAGCCAAATAAATTTTCTACACATCTATTCTACCTATATAGTGTAAATCTAAAGTCTCACTATTTATTGAATTAATTTTCTATTATTTTCTTTTCTTTTTGAAAAAACAAGGTTTAATAGAAAATTATATATAAAACAAGTTTAAAACATGAAAAATGAGAAAAGTAAGTTCAGATCTTTCTAAGTCAATCCAAAATGAAGTTTTGGTGAGGTTTTCACACTTTTCATTTTCAAAACCCCACCTACTCTCGGGTGCCCACTACTCTCTCCATTGAACTCCATACTACATTGTTTGAGGAATGACAATTTTGTGAATGATTTTTCGTAAAAATGTATGTAAACCATATTTATATTTTTTTTTTCTCGTTACTATACGACATAATAAGACTATGTCCGCAAGTTTTATATTTTTTTGATTTTTTTTGAATTAGTTATGCTCAACCCTAATCAGTCAAAACCTCTCAAAATCCCTCAAAACCCCTCTCAAAACCCCTCAAAACCCCGCACACTACCTGGTCGTCGATCATTGTGCATGGACGGTTGAGATCAGGCGCTAGGGTTAGCTACAGTGTGCAGCGATCCGCATGAGACGCGCTGATTGGTTGACGCGGTGGGGTTTGGATCAGCCTCTCTCGTTGGAGCATCAAGACCGTTCATTTGAATCCAACGGCAAGAGTTGACGCGCTGCATGGACCAAGCCTACGCAGTGCCCTTTCCATCATTGCATGCGTGCCCGTGCCTACCCGCAGCATGCATGCCCACCCGCAAGACTGCTCCCGTGCGTTGCATGCATGCCTCAACGTAGCCCTGCTCCGCCACCCCTATCAACGCAGTAACCTGTCGCATGCCTACCATTAGAACCGATGCAGCGTCGCATCAAAGCATGCACCCGGCCACAATGAAGCAGCCCGATGAAGACAACCAAAAAGCCAACGTTGCATGGCATGGTGTGCATGCTGTGCATGGCGTGCCCCTCTTGAGGACGCAATACTGGCATGGGGTATCGATGTGGGTATCGATGCAGTTCAAATGGCATGCTACCTGTTACAAGATGGGCAAAACAAGGCATCCATTATTGTCACGTCTCCCATCGACCGAACCTTGCCCTCTAGCCAGGCCCTAGCAAGATGAGCAAATTAATGGGCAACGGCATGCATGCACGGGCGGCACACACAGAGAACCCGGGGAAGGCGTGTCCCCTTGACCCACGATGGCACAGACGCGTGCGTGAGCCCGTCCCCCTTGACCCGCGACCGGTGGCACAGAAGTGTCACAGTTCGTTTCCCACGGCCACGCTTGTGTACACACTTTCATGGAGCGCCACCAAACGCCGCCCGCCCATTAATTCTAGGGTTTCGACGGGGTGAAACCACGTCATACCTGGGCTATTTAAGCCGGGCACTATCGTACTCTCCCTCCTCATCCATCATACCCCATCCTCTGCCTCCTCTGCCCTTCTTCTTCCTTCTTCTCCATCAAACCCGACCGAGCCCTCGAGCCACCCCGCCACCATGCAGTACGACGTCCCCACCTACCGCTTCCCCCCAACCATGCCGGAAAGGCTCTACCCGGCCGGAGTGTATGTAGAGAGAACCCTTTGGGTTTGGGCGATCTCGAGGTGGAGGGGCGCAAGGGAGTTAACGGAGTTCTTCCTTGCGGCCGGCTTCCGCCACCTCCCCCGCAGCTCTCCTCGGATGTACCATGTTGAGGAGGTCAACCACAACGGCGTTGTGTTTGGGCTCCTCGCCACGTTCACTAACCCTTTCGATGCTTTCCATCTCCTCGGGCGAGCGTATTGGGTTGGTTGTGAGTTCATAGCTTTCACCACCTATAATATCTTCACCGACTTCCAGAGCATCTTCCCCAACAATGACGTTATGCACACGCTCCCATACCCCATCAACACGGGGAGGAGTGAAGGGCGGCGCCCGGAGGAGCGAGGTGGCGTTGTTCCCCCGGAGGAGGAGGAGAAGAAGAGCCCGAAGAAGAACCCGCGTTTGGTGCCCCCCGATCTATCTAGCTTATCGTATTAGTTTTTTTTAAGTAGTAATCGTTATGCTACTATTATTAAGTTGTATTAGTATTTTAAGTTGTAAGGCTATCATGGAGTTGTAAGGCTATCGTGGAACTATGGGTTGGAATCGTTATGCTACTATATATATTGTGTGTTTCGTGCTATTATTTGAAGATTGCTATGGGTTTTTCTTGCTTATTATTTGTGTATTGCTATGGGTTGCTACGAGCCCGGGTTGCTACACCTCAATCTCACCACACACACCATCTTCAAAATATTGGCCAAACCATGGACATGCAACTAGGAGCCCCATGCAAACCCACTATGGACATGCAACTAGGAAATGCAAACTAATTTACTGCATGCAACTCATTTAGTTCATGGAACCGTAGAAATGCATGCAAACAATTAGCATTTGGTTTTATTGCATCAAAAAATGATCCATCACAAAATTTAGTGCAAGAAAAAGGCCAAAGTAAAAACAAGTAACATTTTATTTGCCGAAGTTAGAGGTGGGCTGGTGCCGCTACGCGGGTGGGCTGGTGCCCCTACGCGGGCGGGCTGGTCTCTATTTTGGGCATGGTTATTTTCTCAGGGCCCATTTTCTCACGGCCCAACATCTATTCGGCAGTCCAGTTTTTTTTACTAGAAACTGAATTTGGGTGTGTACTCTGTTAACTGAAGAACAAAAACAGAGGAAACAGAGCATGAACACTGAATAGGGCCCCTGAGAATATCATTACAATAATTCAAGCAAGTTTTGCTTCACACAAATTCAAGTTCATCTAACAAATGATCCCTGGCTAACTCAAACTACCGGGCACCGCTGAAACTAGCTGACTAACTAACTGAAACTATAACAAATTCTAGCGATTCATGAACATCAAGTAAAATAAACCCATAGCAATGACACAACCATAAAATGCTCCCGCCATCATATTTGCTTGCTGCTACAAATTGATCAGATGCTTTAGTTGCTTGCCGATTTTCTTCAATTCACACTTCAGTTCTGCATTGTGCATCATCGGATCGGCTCTGTCCGCCAAATTGGGGGCTTGTTCCACGGCAAGCCGCCCCCCAAAATTGAGCTCTTGGGTTGGGGTTGATCCCTCCAATTTCAACCTTTCAACATATTCATCGAGCCACTCAAAATGCCCACATTTCTTCAGAACCTGAAAACAGGGGGCCGGCGGCGCATGAATCCTAGATCCACCACCCAGATCCACCGCCCTAATTCGAGGAAAAAAGAACGAAATCGGGAGAAATTAGACCATAGAATTGGTCAAGAACACAGATCTAACCTGCCCCGGCTGTGGCTTGCTCAAACATTTCACAAACTCGCGCCCACGGTTGCCATTTTCTTCCCTCACACAAGTCAAATGCTTGAGAGGCTCCATGCGCGGGCAATCGTGGCATCTTGTCAACGGCAGTGGACCGTACTGCGTTGGCGGGTGGCTGAAGTCGAGCTAGACATCACTCGCCGACGGCGCGCTTCGTTGCCGGAGCAGAGGAAGGAGAAGGTGGGAAAGGAAAGGGGCTGGGCAAGCAATGGAGGGGGGCGGGCTGGCTCGGGTCGGGGCACGCTGATGAGCACGGGCATGGTTGTGTGGATAAGTTGTGGGTCCCACCCGCATGTGAGTAACTGGTGGGTCCCGCGTGTCATAACTCAAATCGCTAACCCCTCGTGTTTTTCATTTCACGGTTAAACAGAGCCATGTCGCATTGGAGCTATTTACACGCTCAAATGTGTCGCATCACAGCCATTCATTCGAACTACATCGCACTCCTTCCAATTCGCATGAAAAACGTCGCACAGGAGCTATTGGCCCCATTTCGGGGGCCCGGGGCGAAACCAAAACTCGGGGCCCCTTTCCATGACAATCAAAATAATAATACTAATAACCATCTCTCCTCTTATAAAAGACTCAGCCGATGATGACGGCCACTATTTTTGATCATCTGGTCTATATTTTCTGCATGCGAGTTCGGTCATCATATTGAAAAGAGACCCCCACTACTCTACTCCATGTTTGCAGAAAATCCGTTGGTGTGTCCGAACCAGCCCCAACCCTTCCTGACATCATTCAAACAAATATGAGGAATATACCATGGATGAATCCTAACATATTCGTAGTGATATATATACCGAGAACAAGGTGTGTTTTTTGGATTTGTTGCAATGCATGGGCAAGTTTCTAGTATGTGTACATACTTGAATCCATTCAGAACCAATATTCATATGAAATAGTTTATACACACAAACACGATACTGAAAATAAATAAAAGATAGAAAATAAGTTGAACAGTGAAAAAGTTATGCGTCATATATGTGCAAAGAAGGACTGCTGAATAACTTAATAGTGAATAATAATATGGTTACCTCAGATCATTTGGATCTGCTTCTCCCTGATGGCCAGCTCGTGCGCTCCGCCATGACGCGAAGAGGACTCGCACTGGCAACCCGTTGTGCTCGGCGATCACACGATGTGGTTGACATCTCGAGAGGAGACAGAAGAGCGGAGCTCGCTGGCGAAACGGTGACTAGCGATCAGAACCAGGGTTCGGGAAGATTGAATCTTGGAAGAAATGGGAATTAGAAAAGCGAACAGGCCGCCTTTGAGGCTACATACGAGCTAGCATAGGATGAGTCGAGGAACAAGCGGTTGCGTCTGCGTGCGTGGGCTAGCAGTTGCCTAAGTCTGCATGTCCAGCCCATGTAGTGAGTAGCTTCGTGTGTGCGCTAGCCTAAGCTAGCAAGCGTACGTAACCCAGGGTGGGGGCCCCTGCAGCTTGGGGGCCCGGGGCAGCCGCCCCCTCTGCCCCCCCTCAGTGCCGGCCCTGCTAGCATCAGCCGCAAGTGTTTCTGGGGCTGTATGTTGATGATACATGTTTGCATATCTACGCTAGTCGTTAGACCGATGCTATAGTCCAGGTAACATATTGACCTTTTGTTCCTGGTTCCTCTCATTCCTATCCCGACAATAATATAACTTTAGTAATCATATATCCACCTAGTTTGCCAACACTTATATTTTTTCTGACGAAAAAGAAACTACACTTCTATATTTACTAGCTCATGTTCTCTACATCCCTAAAAACAACTACAATGTTCTACAGATGGGTAAGTAAGTGGGAAGGGGGATAAGTAACGCCACCTCAAAAAGGTGAGGCTATGCCCTCTGATATCTTGACCTTTCGAGACTCCGAGTTAGGGACAAGGGAAAATCAAGGCTACCTCCTCTTATATCATGAGATACTTTGTGTTCCATGATGTATCATGCAAGGACAATTTACGAGGATGTTTACTCGATGCATGATTGCTGCTCTGTCTACCAGTACTTTTATGGTTGTTACTATGAAGTTTTATATGTTACTATTAAATCAGAGGAAAAGGAATGGATGAGATTCAACAATCTAAATGCAGGACACCCCAACTGTGGATATTCATAAACAAGGTTGTAGGTGCGAGTTAATCACCATGGAATTATGCAGTAACCTAGAGTAATTTACTAGGAACCTTACATGCACACAACCTAATCTTCTTTAGCTTCAGCTAATACTTCATCTTTTTTAAGAGAGAGAATAAAACCTGATAGCTTTCAGTTGATAGTACCTGCGACTGCTGAACAAGCATGT
>NW_025225217.1:44005-47479 GCF_018294505.1 Triticum aestivum
AAGAATATTAGTGTTACTAAATAATTATTTCAATTTTTTGAATTTTGGTCAAATCTGGTCAAACTATGGTCAAACTACTTATTGAAGAAATATTAGTGTTACTAAATAATTATTGTTATTTAGAATAATAGTTTCAAACTCAAACAGTGAAACGTGTGACTTCATGCTCAAGTTAAACTCCTGAGGGTTAATAGGATTGACATCTTACTATTGTCAG
Source organism: Triticum aestivum (assembly GCF_018294505.1). Taxonomy (NCBI): domain Eukaryota; kingdom Viridiplantae; phylum Streptophyta; class Magnoliopsida; order Poales; family Poaceae; genus Triticum; species Triticum aestivum. Next base: position 44,223 of record NW_025225217.1, read on the forward strand.
AAAACAACAAGTGCAGACTTGGAAACGAGGGGGAATATAACCCGAAAGTTAATGTGCTCAGGCTGAAGTAGTGAGAGGATGGGTGACCGGCCAGGAAGTTAGATGATTTGGAATGATGAGGGGTGATTAGAGATTAAATTGGAAAATAATTTAAATTTTTGAAAATAAAAAAATAAAAATCATTTTTTTAAAAGAAATTCAATTTTTTTCGTAAAAATACCTTTAATCCCGATTGATGTTACCAACCGGGACTAAAGGTGGAGCTCCAGCAGCGGCCACGTGGACGGCCTTTAGTCCCGATTCGTGTAAGAACCGGGACTAAAGGGGGAGGCTTTAGTAACGACCTTTTAGTCCCGGTTCCAGAACCAGGACTAAAGGCCGTCCAGCAGTCGCAGGTAATTAACGCACATGTGATACCACCTTCTTTTTTTTTTGAAGAGGCCAAAGAAATGAACCGAGATACTAAATTGCTTATTTGTTAGTGTATAACAATTTTCTTGACCTATCCACTTCTCTTTTTTGCAAAATAACTCTTTCATTACTCGATGTTTAAGGGACTACAATCTCACAATACAACATCTAGGACATCCTCCGGACCGAACCAATCCAGACCATGGTTCGGCCCTGAGTTCTACCAAAGTTTGGTAGAGCAACGAATATGAGTGATAGAAGAGTCCTGTTCCCCCAGACTTTCGTCTATCTCTCTGATCATGAAAGAGAACTTTGACATGTTGCCCTCAGCTTTATTTCTTGATTGACTCATCTCTTGTAAGTATCGTATATCGTTAAGCTAGCTTTATGTTTGCTGCTGGGGCCTTATGTACCGGAACTGTTGTGTCCACGAATCTGCGTCTTAGTTTAGCCTGTTGCTGATGTCTCCAATACTGATGTCAATTGCGAGCAGCACAGGCAGGCTATAAAAGGGAAAATGTTATCTTGCTTCTGAACTTTGGTTTTGTTCAGTCAAAACCGATGACCAGACCAAGTCTTTGGTTGAAAAAATCAGATCCCTAATTGTGGATGAACGATCGGTTTTAAGAAACCGAAATTATTTTCATTAGACAGAATGCCGAGGCCCTACAGCAGTAATGGAGTTTTGGGGACAGTAGCAATGTGCGGTTCTACCGCTAGCGACATGTCAGGAACCGTCAAGCCGAGGAGACAGCGGGCCGGGGACGGGATCACGGGAGTCGCTCACCCGGCCGCACGTGATTGACATCGAGAGCACACATGACCAGCACGCCAACACGCCAAGTGCTGCTGACAGGCTGGACTTGTGGTTCTGCGCTAGAATACTAAGATTATCTACCACATAACCTATGTATACTATTTCTGGACCGTACCACAGCCCATGTGGACGCAGCTCCGCTGACAGCACGGCACGTCAATCACCAAAGTCAGCCCTGATGCTTGTCTGGGAATCCGAGTCTAACATAGTCATTCTTCCTGATTCATCTCATTCTTATTGAAAAAAAAAATATTCTCCATGTTTGTTGACTCCCTTGTATTTCTACTAGCTATAGTTTGTACTGATGGGTACTGAGAATTTTCATGGGGAAAAGTAAGGCCACCTCCTCTCATATTATGACCATCTGAGTAAGTGATTGAGGAAAAGGCGAGCTAGGCTCCCTCCTCTTATATCATGTGAGCTAGTTTGTGTGTGTTGCATGTTATTTACCATGCAAAGGAATTTACGACTATGTTAATTCATTGCATGATTACCACTCTGTCTACTACCATTCTTAATGGTTGTTAGGGCATCTCCAATGCCGTGGAACGCCCGCAAATGTCCAGACCAAAACGCCAGGACCTTTTTTTGCCATCCAACGGTGTGCCGCAAATGTCCGCACACACTTCTTGTTGTTCGAATTTTTGCAAATCGGAGGCAAACTAGGGGAGGTTTGCGGCAGTGGAGACCTCCACTAGTAGAAAACCCCCCACTAGTCCCGGTTGGTAAGGCCCATTAGTCCCGGTTTTCGAACCGGGACTAAAGGGTCGTTACTAATGCCTCTCAATTCGAAATTTTTTTTAAATTTTTTTTACTTCTAATCTCTAATCTCTAATCTCTAATCACCACGTGAATTATTTTTTTTGAAAATTTTAACCTCTAATCTCTAATCACCACCCCTCATCACTACTCAATTTATCCTCTAATCTCTAATCACCCCTCATCATTTCTAATCATCTAACTTCCCGAACGGTCACCTATCCTCCCACTCCCCCAGCCTGAGCACGCTTAACTTTCGGGTTCTATTCTCCCTCGTTTCCAAGTCTGCACTTGTTGTTTTGCTGACAATAGTAAGATGTCAATCTTATTAACCCTCAGGAATTTTACGTGAGCATTTCACTGTTTGAATTTGAAACTATTGTTTTAAAAAACAATAATTATTTAGTAACACTAATATTTCTTGAATAATTAGTTTGACCATTGTTTGACCACAGTTTGACCACAGTTTGACCAGATTTGACCAAAACTCAAAATAACTGAAATAATTATTTAGTAACACTAATATTCTAGAATAATTAGTTTGACCATTGTTTGACCACAGTTTGAAATTTTTTCGATTTTTTCCACTCTAGATCTTAAAAGCCCCGTAACTTTTTTCTGTTAGGTTTTTGAGGATTCTAAAAATGTTTAACGGGGTTCCCCCGGTTAAATTTGGATGTAACTTTTCAAATAGATGATTTTTCATATAAAAAACTTTTTCATCCGAGTCAGTATGCAAAAGTTATGCCCATTTTACTAAATTCTAGAGAGATTTTGCAAATAAAGTTGAAATTCACATTTGCAAATTTTCCCAACAACTAGACCACATATCACCTGGGAAACTAATTTTTTTTAATTTTTTGGACATTTTCATCATTTTCTTTTATTTTTTTTAAACTGAAAAGGCGATCCAAGGGGGGGGGTTGTGGTGGAGTTTGAAAATGTGACCTTTAGTACCGGTTCGTGCCATGAACCGGTACTAATGCCTCAAACCCCATTAGTACTGGTTGGTGGCTCGAACCGGTACTAATGGGCATCGCACCATTTAATCCCCGTTCGTGGCACCAACCGGGACTAATAGGTCCAGACGAACAGGGACAAATGGCCCCGTGGCCCCTGGGCGCACGAACCAGGACTAATGCCCCCATTAGTCCCGGTTCTAGATTGAACCGGGACTAATGGGCTAACCCAGGGTGGACCAAAGCCCTCTTTTCTACTAGTGCTCCGCCATGTAGGACTCTGACAACTCCATACCACCCAAAGCCCAACG
>NW_025225218.1:0-3074 GCF_018294505.1 Triticum aestivum
ACTTTATGGAGTTTACGTGATATAAGTCGAGTTTCCTTTCTATTAAGCTATGAAACAAACCGATATAGCGAGATTCAATGTGATTTGGCGTGTTATTATGAAATAACTGCGGAGACTGACCAGGGACAAGGACCACCCTTCTCCTAGGTAGTCTCTACCTGTTCTATTGTTCCACCACAAAGAATCAATCCGAGGGCTGTTGGGGGCGAAGCCCACCACTACCTGGATGGAACCGCCTGTCCTTTCAGCCCCCACATTCAAACAGTATCATGAATATTACAGTATTGTACAGTATATCCGTGATCATCGCTCGAATAGATCACGGCCCGAGAGTATAGCATGGCAAACAGACAAGGATGTAGGACCACTGATTAGACTCTTGCATACATATACTAATCATATAGGATAACAGGTAAAGTATCAAAACAAGTTTAATAAAAACAGGTTATGCAACAAAATAAGGTCTCTAGATAAACCAGTAATAGTATCACGACTCTACTGCAAACAATAGAGAGAAGGAATAGGCGATGTCAGAATGATCAGGTGAGTTTGCTTGCCTGGAAGCTCTGCCAAGAAGGAAGGATCATCATCGACGTAGTCGTACTCGAGAGCAGCAGCAGTCTTGGGGTCTACCGGAAGAATAGAGTTGAGAGGAGAAACAAATAAATAATGGAGCAATCAAATGCAACACAATGCATGTCATGGCAATGTGTGATGATGATATGCTCTAATGCATCCCTAAACATTTAATAGAAGTCTGACAATGTTTTCCATGTTCCAGGTATTATTTCGGTATATTGATCCAGGGGCAAAATATCCAGGTTCATTATGTTAGAGGGGTGTCGCGGGTATGTGGACGGCATAATCGGATTCGTTATATTTTTCTGAGCAACCTTCATACATAAATTATTTTCATGTTACTTATGGTTTACTTTCTATTATTTTTCAAAGATCAAATGAATTTTTGAAATTACTGGATTTAATCTAATTCAAAATTATATTAAATGTAAATGCTATGTGCACAGAGAAAGTGTATATAGTAGTGTGCATAAGAGGATGACAGTGGGCCCAGTTGACTGCTTAGTCAGCTGTCAACTATGGACCAGTTGACTGGTCAATTGACTGAGGTTAATCCAGTTTAGATAATTAGTTTACTTAGTCATGTGGGCCCCAAATGTTAGTGGGGTTGGGGGTAGTTAGTGGCTAATTAGCCAACTAACAGCATGTGCCCACATGCCAGTTGTCCAGGGTGTGGTTTCGACTGCGCGCGCTGGCGCAACAAGCCGGTGACCAACAGGGGCGGCGGCGACGGCCAGACTTGGGCGGAAACGCGCTAGGGCGGCCATTTGACGTGCGGCTAGTCAGGAGAGCATGCGGGCAGTGCCTCACATTGACTGGTGGCGGTGGCTTGGCTGGGGACGACCTAGAATGACGACGACAACAACGAGTAGTGGCAGCCAGAGGTGGAGCTCAACGGAAACGGGTGCTGGGGGCACGGCAAGACGACCGGACATGTTCGTTGGGATCAAGTGGAAGTGCTTAGCGCAAGGCGTCCTCGGGCGCGAGCTTCAACGGCAGTAGATGTTGGAATAAGCCACGTCGCATGGTGTGGTTGGACTCGTCGGGCGCGTCGGATGCGCGTGGAACGGGCAGGATGCACTGGTGGTGTCGGGCTCGTCGGGCGCGTCGGGTGCACGCGGGACGGGCGGGACGCAGCGGAAGTGTGATGTATGTGTGTGCATGGCGGTGTGTGGCCGTGTCAAGTTCGTAGGTGCGTGTGTGTGTGAGCCCGTGTGCGTGCGTGTGTTGGAGTTAGAGGGTGTTTGTTTCCAGGGACTTATTGGTTTAGGGACTTAAAAAAGTCCCTATAAGTCCCACATATACCAAACACAAAGGACTTATTGGGACTTATTGTGGTGATTTGGGACTTATCAAATAAGACTCTCAGGGAGGAGCTTATTGGGACTTATCCCGGGCTGGACCTACCCCACGTCGCTCCAGGCTCGTTCCCCGCACGCCGCCTGCCTCTTGGTCCAATCGCCGCCGCCGCCCCGCCTCTCGCCCCGTCGCCGCCCGTCGCCGCCCCGCCTCTCGCCACGTCGTCGCCCCGTCGCCGCCCCACCTTAGTTCGTTCGGCTTTGGTTCGCCGCCCCGCCTCGGTTCGTTCTGCCTCGGTTCGTTGCAGCGGTGCCTCCAATCGCCGGACAGGCCCTCTCCCGAGCCTCGTTGCAGCGGTGCAACATGGACTTATAAATCCCTGTAAACAAACAGGTAGGGACTCGGGACTTATAAGTCCCTGTGAACAAACAGGTAGGGGCTTATGACTTATAAATTGAGACTTAAAAAAATCCTAGGACTTATGAAACAAACAAGGCCTTAGTTGGCTTGACTCGTGCATGTGGCGTGGAGGAGCTGTGCATGCACCATGCAGTTGCAAGGCCGTTGCGATCAGATGGATCGAGCCGCGTCCAGCGCATTTGTGCGTTTGCGTGAGGCAGAGCGGATCGCATGCAGCAGCCAGTAGTTCGTGCGTGCGTGGGCGTTAGAAGTGTGGGCGCTACGTCGCTGCCGAGGGCTACAAAGCCGGTTGTAATCATGTTTGTAGTGAGGTAGTTGGAGCTGAGCCAACGGGTTGAAACAAAGAAATAGTAAGCCGTACGTGCGGCTGGGTTCTTTGTGTACTTGTGTTTTGCTCTTTCTTCTTCTACCTCCGTCCAAAGCTAGTCTAGAGCTGCAACAACAGTAGACGCAGAGGCAACATGGCCGGCAGAGCCAGGCTTCGGCTCCAATGGATTCTATGGCCAGACCACACAATCGATAAGGGGGATAGGGTAAACATGCGCAGCTCACCGAGGGAGCTCACGGTGGCTCGTTAAGTGGATGGGAGCGCAGTATGGCGTCGGAGTCGAGGAAGATGTCCGACGGTGTTTCGAGCAGGAAGACGGCGCGATCCGATGATGTGGTGGCTCCGGTCTTGAGCTCATGGTCGAGGAAGAGGAAGCGGGCGACGGGCGATCTCCTGGAAACGTCGGGGCGGAGAGATGCGGCCGGTGGCTACGCGGGCTAGCAAGCAA
>NW_025225218.1:7157-8475 GCF_018294505.1 Triticum aestivum
TTATTTTTTCTTTTTCGTTTTTTCTGTTTCTGTTTCTCTTTCTTTTTTCAAGTTTATTTTCCTTTTTCAAAAACTGTCCAGAATTTTCAAAAATGTTTATATATTTCAAATTTTTGTTAAGAATATATGAAAATGTTTCCTGTTTTCAAATTTCGTTTCAAATTTAAAAAATTCGAAAAAGATGAGAATCTCAATAATTGTTCGTATTTTCAAAATCTGTTCAGAAATTTCAAAAAATATTCTAATTGGCAAATTTTGTTTGTTTTTCCAAAAATTGTTCGGAATCTTACTTTTGTTCTGAAAATTTGTTCGGAATGTTAATTTTTGTTCTCATTTTTTTCAAATTTTGTTCATGGTTTTCGTGTTTTCAAAAGTTTGGAGTTGAAGAATTGTTCAGAATCTTAATTTTTTTTTCTCATTTTTGTTCGTGTTTTAAAAATATTTCGGAATTTTATTTTTTGTTCTGAAAATTTGTTCAGAATGTTAATTCTTGTTCTAGTTTTTTCATATTTTGTTCATGTTGTTCGTGTTTTCAAAAGTTTGGAGTTGAAGAATTCTTTGGAATGTTAATTTTTTTTCTCATTTTTATTCATGTTTTAAAAATTGTTCGGAATCCTTTTTTTTTCTGAAAATTTGTTCAGAATGTTGATTTTTGTTCTCGTTTTTTCAAATTTTGTTCATGTTGTTCGTGTTTTCAAAAGTTTGGAGTTCAAAATTTGTTTGGAATGTTAATTTTTGTTCTCATTTTTACAAATTTTTTTAATTTTTACTGAAAATGTTCCCGTTTTCAAATTTTGTTCATAAATTTGAAAATTTGTTCGCTCGTTTCAAAAAATGTTCACATTTTTAAATTATGTCCACACACCAGAAACTATTTTTTTAGGAAGTAGTTCGCATTTGTTTTTTAAAAAATAGGAAAATTTAAATAATATTTACGTGTTTAAATTTTCTCATAAATTAAAAAATGTATGGGAATTACCACAATGGCTCTGGACTGGCTTCCCTGGAGTGAGGAGAAGAGTTCGATAAGTTGCCCACATATTTTATTTTTATGGAATTTAGCGAACTTGTTTTATTTTCACGGCTGCTTATAGTTCTTTAAGAGACGCGCTGCAATTCTTACAAAGTAGCGAGTGTGTCGCAGTGGCTTGCACGTCGCGGGCATCTATTAGAAGGTGGATAGTTCGATTCCCACGTAGCTCGTCTCTTTTTCGGATTTTTCATTCCGCCAAGGGCAGAGAATGGGCCGGCCCAGGTGACCCATCTCCTGTGCGAAGCTGCAGCATTTTGCCGCAGTAAGCGGCACATAGGAGGTCTC
>NW_025225218.1:8610-13663 GCF_018294505.1 Triticum aestivum
TGGTACCCAACATCTTACCACACCGGGTCTACGGTTGAGATCAGCCTGGAGCAGCGGACTTCCAGGGTTCACTTGTAGAGATGGACCACCATACAGCGCAGCCTTGTTTGAACGACCGTGATGGTGGCGACTTTGTCAACCGCCGTAACGTGAACATCAGCAACAGGAGCCGATGATTCCGGCGCCTGAACCTACGCCGAAGACAAGGTTCACTTGTTGTTCTAGGCTGGTATGTTAATGATACCTGCTCTATTACTTAGCTTTGATAGTAGTTAGACTGGTGTTACAGCCCAGGTACCACAGTGTTTAGCTCGGTACTGTACCATAGTCACCTTCTGTTCCTGATTCCTCTCGTTCCTGTCACGACAACACTATAGTTTCAATTATCTCCTCCTATAGTTTGCAAACTCTATTGTATTTGTACTAGCTAGTTTTTTACCTCCCTAAAGGAACTACAGTGTTCTATAGATGGGTACGTGAAGTGTCAAGGTGAGAAAGTAACGCCACCTCCAAAAGGTCTGGCCACGTCCTCTCATATCATGACCTTCTGAGGCTCTGTGCAAGTGTCAAGGGAAAAGGCTAGACTGCCTCCTCTTTTATCATGAGCTAGTATCTATCGCGCAAGGAAAATTTAGTACGATGTTTATTCAATGCCTGATTACTACTACGTCTACTACCATCTTTTAATGGTTATTACTATGAATTTATTTATGTTATTAAAGCAGAAGAAAAGGAATGGCTGAGATTCAACAATCTAAAAGCAGGAGACCCCAACGGCGGATATATATTCATGAACATGGCTGTATGTACAAGCTAATAACCATGGAATTATGTAGGGAACCAGAGTAATTTACTAGTTTTTCATACTCGCAACCTAATCCAATTTAGCTTGAGTTAATGCTTCATCCTTGTTCAGTGAGAAAATGAAAACCCAATCGGTATCGGTCGCTAATATGTGTAACTGCAGAACACCCTATTTGCACCTCCAAAGCTTTACAATTCTACTTGTACAAAGTACCAGACTGACAAAAAATATCGATACATTGAAGGTTGGAGCTACTTCTAATATGAGCATTACCGTGAATCTATATTTTTGGGCCCCTCATGAACCCAAGGGCAAATAATTCAGTAGCATGAGCCTCCCGACATGCCTAAGTAATTTCCGCGTCCGCTACTCATGGGTACATCGAGCAGGAGGTCGTTTGGTAGAAACAATGAAGTAGTCTTCCATGTCAACCTATTCTGTAAGATAATGAGCATTTATATTTGGTTTAGTTGAAAGAGTCGCATGCTAATCTTCCCTCCACGTTGTCCTTTCTTGCAAACAACCAATCAGGAACAATTTCTGCATGAATGATGCCGGGCCTATGTAAAAAATGAATATGCGCATCGAGATAACTAACAATATTGTTTAGAAGAACATGATGTATGGTAATGAATTGTGTTCATTGTATAAAAGGGAAAGTTCTGAATTGATTGATTTCCTTCCATCTCCGAAATCAAGAAGTTCTTCTATATATCTGGACACTGATGGTCACTGACTTCAAATTAATGTACCCTCAGCGACATGTATATGTGTCATCCATTTGCCATGAGTTAGTGTATTAATTAACCCATTATGCCTCAAGCAATTAAAGCAAGAAATGTATTGTGAGATAAAGATAGCTCTTGTACATCATTTTGCACTTCTAATCAATCAATGTTTCATTCTCATTTACTCCCTCCGTTCCTAAATATAAGACCTTCTAGGTATTCCACTATAGACTATATACGGAGCAAAATGAGTGAATGTACACTCTAAAGTATGTCTAAATACATCCATATGTAGTTCATAGTGAAATCTCTAAAAATTCTTATATTTAGGAACATAGGGAGTAGATATCAATCATACTTGGAGAGTACGAGCATCTATACACTCATAGAATCATACAGGTATTAAAAATGCCTATGTTAGGTGAACATTTGCTGAACTGGACGGAAAGGAGATGACTACTCTATTTTGGTTTTCGATTCATTCACCACTTGATGATTTTATGTACGAACATGTGAGTTTTGCCGATTAAAGCCACATACATTTTTTTAGGGAACCCATTAGTTTATTTTCTCAAATTGGACTTACATCAATGGTTTTGTGGTGTGGGTTTTGCCAGTGGTAGTTTTCTCCCAAAATCGGAGCGTAGGCTTTGTGTAGCAATTGCAGTGCAGTGATATGGTCTTTTACAGTGAAGTCGGAGTCGTTGGCTTGAGTAGGTGTGCTGACAGTGGTGGCCTTGTCCTTGCTGGCTTTTGAGTAATGTGTGCTGGTAGCCATGCGTGCTAGTGGTGCCCTAGGTGTGTCGGATAGTGTTTTTAGTGATTTTCAGTTGATCAACAAGACAAATATCTTATTAATTAATACTCCCTCCTTTTCGGTTTATAAGGCTCAAATATCAAATCTCATCAACCAAGTCATTTTGTGAGTGGAGGAATGTATCTCGTACTTTACAAAACTACCTCAATTAAACTCGTGCATTAATTTGGATTAATTGCAGTGCATGCATGTTTGCCCACTAGATGAGTAGGAACATTACATGCATTGGTGTGTTCCTTTTTAATTCTTGCATGGAACGTTTTAATTTGCATTGAAAACTAAAAATTAGATGGAGATGAGCCCTCTAAATTGGAATAACAAAAAAGTTTAGATAAACCTTATAAATCAGAAAGGAAGGAGTACTGTTAGATTTTCAGAGTCATGTTAAAAAACATTATACTGTTTAATGTTCGTGTATCCTAAACAAACATAAAGTTGTTACAAGAATGGGTTTGTAATTGTTGTTACAAAACATTATACTGTTTAATGTCCGTGTATCATACTGTGGCGCCTGAACGATCGACGACCTATTTTTTCACATAAATCATGGCAAACTCAAGAATGTGTCTATAATTGTTGTTACAAAACAACACTTGTAGCATAGAGTACGTCGTCAGATGTGCTTGGCTAATCTTGTGCCACTTTGGTTACAGCTCAATACTTAATTAAGCTAAAATAGTTGTAGAGATGGTTTCTTATTCGCCGGAGACGTACTCCTACCATGCCTTTGTATCGTATCAGTTCAATTAAAATTCACAATTATTCTTTTAGTCAACTTCAATACACTGGTTTGAAAATTACAGACTGTCTATTAAGTCAATGCATGTTACTATGTATACGTGGTAAGTCAAGATTCGTTTGGACTAGAAGGGTTAGTGCACTTTGCAGAGCTGAACAAACATTTCATTTCTCCACCTTATTGTCTGAATACACTGATTTTTTGTGCTATTTTACCAACTTCTCTACTGATGTGATCTAAGTAATCTATAACATAGATTTGCAGTCGCAAGTTGCAAGTTCAAGAGCAGAAAAATTTACAATTCGCAGCTCACCGGTCAAGTCTTCACAAACAGAAGTTGAATCAGTCTCAAAGTTTATTCTAGATTTCAAGATTGTGAAGATTGACATGCAGGCTAACAGGGTGGCACATGAGATTGCAAAATTTAGTTTTGATAGCAGGAGTGACGGTGTGTTTTGTTATAGTGTTCCATCCTACGTGGCAAACTATGTAATGAATGATTGTAAGAATGTTCATTTTTAATTAATATATGGGTTGAGTTTAAAAAAAATAATTCTTTAAATGCACTGCATCGGCGATTTATCAACGATACCAATGTAGAATTTGATAACTATACACACTGTAACCAATACATGTTCTTACTGTACATTTGACACTCCAAGCCTTTCTCCAAGAGGCTGGCTTCTTACTTTTGTGAACATGGAAGACAAAACAATTATACCGATGAACTACAAGTGATTAACACAAAAGCAACAATAAAGTAAGGATTTAGCATACCTATGATTTCAATACTATAAATGTTCAAAATAATAACCACACTTGGTCATGTGACTAATCGGCTTTAAAATTATGTAAAGCTGAAGTGTAACTTCTATGTAAGGTAAAGAAGACGACCTAGAACTAAACATCATAGACACGGTTTGAGTATGCCAAGCATGGATCAATTTTGATGTTTTCATGAAGGACATACTGCCAACGAAAGAGATTCTGGGATAATACTCATGGATGATACTTCACTCACTCACCATACAAATCAATGGAGAGAAAAAAACAAAAACTTCCACCTACTAGGAACCATGCAGTGATGAGTGCGCAATTCAAGCAAGTAATGCCTTAAGAATCCAGATATCAATAGAAATTAAACTAAATAAACTTGAAGAGATTTTTATGTATAATACCTTAGCATCAATACATATAAATGACCATATAGCAATACCATCAGGAAGGGAGCTACACAAAACCGTCGTTGTTGCTGGGACCAACAGTTGAAGTTCCAATATTAGGTTTTCACCCTGGAAAGAAAGTATCACGAGGCTCCACGGAAATGCCTTCAGCAAAGAAATAGCACGCAGGCACCAACATTGCCATGTACAACAATGGAAGTGTTGGGGAACGTAGTAATTTCGAAAAATTTCCTACGCACACGCAAGATCATGGTGATGCATAGCAACGAGAGGGGAGAGTGTGTCCACGTACCCTCGTAGACCGAAAGCGGAAGCGTTATGACAACGCGGTTGATGTAGTCATACGTCTTCACGATCCAACCGATCCAAGTACCGAACGTACGACACCTCCGAGTTCAGCACACGTTCAACTCGATGACGATCCCCGGGCTCCGATCCAACAAAGCTTCGGGGAAGAGTTCCGTCAGCACGACGGCGTGGTGACGATGATGATGTTCTACCGGCGCAGGGCTTTGCCTAAACTCCGCGACGATATGACCGAGGTGGAATGTGGTGGAAGGGGGCACCGCACACGGCTAAGGAACGATCCGTAGATCAACTTGTGTCTTTGGGGTGCCCCCTGCCCCCGTATATAAAGGAGGGAGGGGGAGGCCGGCCGACCATTGTTGGGCGCGCCAGGAGGAGGAGTCCTCCTTCTAGTAGGAGTAGGACTCCTCCTTCCCTACTCCTACTAGGAGGGGAAGGAAGGGGGAGAGGAGGGGAAGGAAAGAGGGGGGCGCC
>NW_025225218.1:13848-29341 GCF_018294505.1 Triticum aestivum
GGTGTCCGAATATAGTCGTCCAATATATCAATCTTTATGTCTCGACCATTTCGAGACTCCTCGTCATGTCCGTGATCACATCCGGGACTCCGAACAAACTTCGGTACATCAAAACTTGTAAACTCATAATAAAACTGTCATCATAACGTTAAGCGTGCGGACCCTACGGGTTCGAGAACTATGTAGACATGACCTAGAACTATTCTCGGTCAATAACCAATAGCGGAACCTGGATGCCCATATTGGTTCCTACATATTCTACGAAGATCTTTATCGGTCAAGCCGCATAACAACATACGTTGTTCCCTTTGTCATCGGTATGTTACTTGCCCGAGATTTGATCGTTAGTATCCAATACCTAGTTCAATCTCGTTACCGGCAAGTCTCTTTACTTGTTCTGTAATACATCATCTTATAACTAACTCATTAGTTAGAATGCTTGCAAGGCTTAGGTGATGAGTATTACCGAGAGGGCCCAGAGATACCTCTCCGACAATCAGAGTGACAAAATCTAATCTCGAATTATGCCAATCCTACATGCACCTTCGGAAACACATGTAGAGCACCTTTATAATCACCCAGTTACGTTGTGACGTTTGGTAGCACACAAAGTGTTCTTCCGGTAAACGTGAGTTGCACAATCTCATAGTTGCAGGAACTTTCTATAAGTCATGAAGAAAGCAATAACAACATACTAAATGATCAAGTGCTAGGCTAACGGAATGGGTCATGTCAATCACATCATTCTCCTAATAATGTGATCCCGTTAATCAAATGACAACTCTTTTGTCCATGGCTAGGAAACTTAACCATCTTTGATTCACGAGCTAGTCAAGTAGAGGCATACTAGTGACACTATGTTTGTCTATGTATTCACACATGTATCATGTTTCCGGTTAATACAATTCTAGCATGAATAATAAACATTTATCATGATATGAGGAAATAAATAATAACTTTATTATTGCCTCTAGGGCATATTTCCTTCAGTCTCCCACTTGCACTAGAGTCAATAATCTAGATTACATAGTAATGATTCTTACACCCATAGAGTCTTGGTGCTGATCATGTTTTGCTCGTGAGAGAGGCTTAGTCAACGGGTCTGCAACATTCAGATCCGTATGTATCCTGCAAATCTCTATGTCTCCCACTTGGACTTGGTCCCGAATGGAATTGAAGCGTCTCTTGATGTGCTTGGTCCTCTTGTGAAATCTGGATTCCTTTGCCAAGGCAATTGCACCAGTATTGTCACAGAAGATCTTCATTGGTCCCGATGCACTAGGTATGACACCTAGATCGGAAATGAACTCCTTCATCCAGACTCCTTCATTTGCTGCTTCCGAAGCAGCTATGTACTCCGCTTCACATGTAGATCCCGCTACGACGCTTTGTTTAGAACTGCACCAACTTACAGCTCCACCGTTTAATAAAAATACGTATCCGGTTTGCGATTTAGAATCGTCCGGATCAGTGTCAAAGCTTGCATCGACGTAACCGTTTACGACTAGCTCTTTGTCACCTCCATATACGAGAAACATATCCTTAGTCCTTTTCAGGTATTTCAGGATGTTCTTGACCGCTGTCCAGTGATCCACTCCTGGATTACTTCGGTACCTTCCTGCCGAGCTTATTGCTAAGCATATGTCAGGTCTGGTACACAGCATTGCATACATGATAGAGCCTATGGCTGAAGCATAGGGAACATTTTTCATTTTCTCTCTATCTTCTGCTGTGGTCGGGCATTGAGTTTAACTCAACTTCACACCTTGTAGCACAGGCAAGAATCCTTTCTTTGCCTGATCCATTTTGAACTTTTTCAAAATTTTGTCAAGGTATGTGCTTTGTGAAAGTCCTATTAAGCGTCTTGATCTATCTCTATAGATCTTGATGCCCAATATGTAAGCAGCTTCACCGAGGTCTTTCACTGAAAATCTTTTATTCAAGTATCCTTTTATGCTATCCAGAAATTCTATATCATTTCCAATTAATAATATGTCATCTACAGGCTTCTCCAAAAGTCTGTATAAAACCATATGCTTTGATCACACTATCAAAGCGTTTATTCCAACTCCGAGATGCTTGCACCAGTCCATAAATGGAACGCTGGAGCTTGCACACTTTGTTAGCATCTTTAGGATTGACAAAACCTTCTGGTTGCATCATATACAACTCTTCTTTAATAAATCCATTAAGGAATGCAGTTTTGACATGCATTTGCTAGATTTCATAAAATGTGGCAATTGCTAACATGATTCGGACAGACTTAAGCATCGATACGAGTGAGAAAATCTCATTGTATTCAACATCTTGAACTTGTCGAAAAACCTTTTTGTGACAAGTCGAGCTTTGTAGATAGTAACACTACTATCAACGTCCATCTTCCTCTTGAAGATTCATTTATTTTCTATGGCTTGCCGATCATTGGGCAAGTCCACCAAAGTCCACACTTTGTTCTCATACATGGATCCTATCTCAGATTTCATGGCCTCATGCTATTTCGCGGAATCTGGGCTCATCATCGCTTCCTCATAGTTCGTAGGTTCATCATGGTCTAGTATCATGACTTCCAGAACATGATTACAGTACCACTCTGGTGCGGATCTTACTCTGGAAGACCTACGAGGTTTGGTAGCAACTTGATCTGAAGTTTCATGATCATCATCATTAACTTCCTCACTAATTGGTGTAGGATTCACAGGAACATATTTCTGTGATGAACTACTTTCCAATTCGGGAGTAGGTACAGTTACCTCATCAAGTTCTACTTTCCTCCCACTCACTTCTTTCGAGAGAAACTCCTTCTCTAGAAAGGATCCATTCTTAGCAACGAATATCTTGCCTTCGGATATGTGATAGAAGGTGTACCCAACAGTTTCCTTTGGGTATTCTATGAAGACGCACTTCTCCAATTTGGGTTTGAGCTTATCAAGATGAAACTTTTTCACATAAGCATCGCAGCCCCAAACTTTAAGAAACGACAACTTGGGTTTCTTGCTAAACCACAGTTCATATGGTGTCGTCTCAACGGATTTAGATGGTGCTCTATTAAATGTGAATGCAACTGTCTCTAATGCATGATCCCAAAACGATATTGGTAAATCGGTAAGAAACATCATAGATTGTACTATATCCAACAAAGTACGGTTATGACGTTCGGACACACCATTATGATGTGGTGTTCCAGGTGGCATGAATTTGTGAAACTATTCCACATTGTTTTAATTGAAGACCAAACTCGTAACTCAAATATTTGTCTCCGCGATCAGATCATAGAAACCTTTTTCTTGTCACGATGATTTTCCACTTCACTCTGAAATTCTTTGAACTTTTCAAATGTTTTAGACTTATGTTTCATCAAGTAGATATACCCATATCTGCTCAAATCATCTGTGAAGGTTAGAAAATAATGATACCCGCCGCGAGCCTTAACACTCATCGGATCGCATACATCAGTATGTATTATTTCCAATAAGCCAGTTGCTTGCTCCACTGTTCCGAAGAACGGAGTCTTAGTCATCTTGCCCATGAGGCATGGTTCGCAAGTATCAATTGATTCATAATCAAGTGATTCCAAAATCCCATCAGCATGGAGTTTCTTCATGCGCTTTACACCAATATGACCTAAACGGCAGTGCCACTAATAAGTTGCACTATCATTATTAACTCTGCATCTTTTGGTTTCAATATTATGAATATGTGTATCACTACGATCGAGATCCAATGAACCATTTTCATTGGGTGTGTAACCATATAAGGTTTTATTCATGTAATCAGAACAACAGTTTATTCTCTTACTTAAATGAATAACCGTATTGCAATAAACACGATCAAATCATATTCATGCTCAACGCAAACACCAAATAACATTTATTTAGGTTCAACACTAATCCCGAAAGTATAGGGAGTGTGCGATGATGATCATATCAATCTTGAAACTACTTTCAACACGCATCGTCACTTCACCCTTAACTAGTTTCTGTTTATTCTGCAACTCCCGTTTCGAGTTACTACTCTTAGCAACTGAACCAGTACCAAGTACCGAGGGGTTGCTATAAACACTAGTAAAGTACACATCAATAACATGTATATCAAATATACTTATGTTCACTTTGCCATCCTTCTTATCCGCCAATCACTTGGGGTAGTTCCGCTTCCAGTGACCAATCCCTTTGCAGTAGAAGCACTTAGTCTCAGGCTTAGGACCAGACTTGGGCTTCTTCACTTGAGCGGCAACTCGCTTGCCGTTCTTCTTGAAGTTCCCCTTCTTCCCTTTGCCCTTTTCTTGAAACTAGTGGTCTTGTCTACCATCAACACTTGATTGTTTTTCTTGATTTCTACCTTCGTCGATTTCAGCATCACGAAGAGCTCGGGAATTGTTTTCGTCATCCCTTGCATTATAGTTCATCACGAAGTTCTACTAACTTGGTGGTGGTGACTAGAGAATTCTGTCAATCACTATCTTATCTGGAAGATTAACTTCCACTTGATTCAAGCGATTGTAGTACCCAGACAATCTGAGCACATGCTCACTAGTTGAGCGATTCTCCTCCATCTTTTAGCAATAGAACTTGTTGGAGACTTCATATCTCTCAACTCGGGTATTTGCTTGAAATATTAACTTCAACTCCTGGAACATCTCATATGGTCCATGAAGTTCAAAACGTCTTTGAAGTCCCGATTCTAAGCCGTTAAGCATGGTGCACTAAACTATCAAGTAGTCATCATATTGAGCTAGCCAAACATTCATAACGTCTACATCTGCTCCTGCGATAGGTTTGTCACCTAGCGGTGCATCAAGGACATAATTTTTCTGCGCAGCAATAAGGATAAACCTCAGATCACGGATCCAATCCGCATCATTGCTACTAACATCTTTCAACACAGTTTTCTCTAGGAACATATCAAAATAAACATATGAAAACAACAACGCGAGCTATTGATATACAACATAATTTGCAAAATACTACCAGGACTAAGTTCATGATAAATTTAGGTTCAATTAATCATATTATTTAAGAACTCCCACTTAGACAGACATCTCTCTAGTCATCTAAGTGATCACGTGATCCAAATCAACTAAACCATAACCGATCATCACGTGAGATGGAGTAGTTTTCAATGGTGAACATCACTATGTTGATCATATCTACTATATGATTCATGCTCGACCTTTCAGTCTCCGTGTTCCGAGGCCATATCTGCATATGCTAGGCTCGTCAAGTTTAACCTGAGTATTCCGCGTGTGCAAAACTGTCTTGCACACGTTGTAGATGGACGTAGACCTTATCACACCCGATCATCACGTGGTGTCTGGGCACGATGAACTTTGGCAACGGTGCATACTTAGGGAGAACACTTCTTGATAATTTTAGTGAGAGATCATCTTAAAATGCTACCGTCAATCAAAGCAAGATAAGATGCATAAAGGATAAACATCACATGCAATCAATATAAGTGATATGATATGGCCATCATCATCTTGTGCTTGTGATCTCCATCTTCGAAGCACCGTCGTGATCACCATCGTCACCGGGGCGACACCTTGATCTCCATCGTAGCATCGTTGTCGTCTCGCCAACTATTGCTTCTACGACTATCGCTACCGCTTAGTGATAAAGTAAAGCAATTATAGGGCGTTTGCATTTCATACAATAAAGCGACAACCATATGGCTCCTGCCAGTTGCCGATAACTTCGGTTACAAAACATGATCATCTCATACAATAAAATATAGCATCACGTCTTGACCATATCACTGTTGGAAATATGCCCTAGAGGCAATAATAAAAGTATTATTATATTTCATTGTTCATGATAATTGTCTTGTATTCATGCTATAACTGTATTATCCGGAAATCGTAATACACGTGTGAATACTTAGACCACACTGTGTCCCTGGTAAGCCTCTAGTTGACCAGCTCGTTGTGATCAACAGATAGTCATGGTTTCCTGACTATGGACATTGGATGTCGTTGATAACGGGATCACATCATTAGGAGAATGATGTGATGGACAAGACCCAATCCTAAGCATAGCATAAAAGATCGTGTAGTTCGTTTTGCTAGAGCTTTGCAAGTGTCAAGTATCTCTTCCTTCGACCATGAGATCGTGTAACTCCCGGATACCGTAAGAATGCCTTGGGTGTACCAAACGTCACAACGTAACTGGGTGACTATAAAGGTACATTACAGGTATCTCCGAAAGTAGCTGTTGGGTTGACACGGATCGAGACTGGGATTTGTCACTCCGTATGACGGAGAGGTATCTCTGGGCCCACTCGGTAATGCATCATCATATTGAGCTCAATGTGACCAAGGTGTTGGACACGGGATCATGCATTACGGTACGAGTAAAGTGACTTGCCGGTAACGAGACTGAACAAGGTATTGGGATACCAACGATCGAGTCTCGGGCAAGTAACGTACCGATTGACAAAGGGAATTGCATACGGGGTTTGATCGAATCCTCGACATAGTGGTTCATCCGATGACAACATCGAGGAGCATGTGGGAGCCATCATGGGTATCCAGATCCCGCTGATGGTTATTGACTGAGAGAGTCTCGGTCATGTCTGCATGTCTCCCGAACCCGTAGGGTCTACACACTTAAGGTTCGGTGACGCTAGGGTTATGAAGATATGTATATGCAGAAACCCGAATGTTGTTCGGAGTCCCGGATGAGATCCCGGACGTCACGAGGAGTTCCGGAATGGTCCGGAGGTAAAGAATTATATATAGGAAGTGCTATTTCGGGCACCGGGACAAGTTTCGGGGTTATCGGTATTGTACCGGGACCACCGGAAGGGTCCCGGGGGTCCACCGGGTGGGGCCACCTGTCCCGGGGGGCCACATGGGCTGTAGGGGGTGCGCCTTGGCCATCATGGGCCAAGGGCACCAGCCCCTATAGGCCCATGCGCCTAGGGTTTCCCCCTAGGAGGAGTCCTAGTGGTGGAAGGCACCCCTAGGTGCCTTGGGGGGGAGGGAAACCTCCCCTAGGCCGCCGCCCCCCCTAGTAGATCTCATCTACTAGGGCCGGAGCCCCCCCCCTTGGCACCCCAATATATAGTGGGGGGGAGAGGAGGAGATCACACCAGCCCCTGGCGCCTCCACCTTCCCCCGTTACGTCTCTCCCTCGTAGTCTCGGCGAAGCCCTGCTGCTGTGACGCCCTGCATCCACCACCACGCCGTCGTGCTGCTGGATCTTCATCAACCTCTCCTTCCCCCTTGCTGGATCAAGAAGGAGGAGACGTCTCCCGTTCCGTACGTGTGTTGAACGCGGAGGTGCCGTCCGTTCGGCGCTGGTCATCGGTGATTTGGATCACGTCGAGTACGACTACATCATCACCTTGCAAGCTTCCGCACGCGATCTACAAGTGGTAT
Organism: Triticum aestivum; assembly: GCF_018294505.1. NCBI lineage: Eukaryota > Viridiplantae > Streptophyta > Magnoliopsida > Poales > Poaceae > Triticum > Triticum aestivum. The sequence continues at coordinate 21,227 of NW_025225218.1, forward strand.
GTAGATGCAAACTCTCTCCCTAGACTCGTTGCTTAGATGAACTCATAGATGGATCTTGGTGAAACCGTAGGAAAAAATTTTAATTTTCTGCAACGTTCCCCAACAGTGGCATCATGAGCTAGGTCTATGCGTAGTTCTCTTTGCACGAGTAGAACACAACTTTGTTGTGGGCGTGGATTTTGTCATCTTACTTGCCTCTACTAGTCTTTTCTTGCTCAACGGTATTGTGGGATGAAGCGGCCCGGACCAACCTTACACGTACTCTTACGTGAGACCGGTTCCACCGACTGACATGCACAAGTTGCATAAGGTGGCTGGCGGGTGTCTGTCTCTCCCACCTTAGTTGGAGCGGAATCGATGAACAGGGCCCTTATGAAGGGTAAATAGAAGTTGACAAAATCACGTTGTGGTGATTCGTAGGTAAGAAAACGTTCTTGCTAGAACCCAATTGCAGCCACGTAAAAGATGCAACAACAATTAGAGGACGTCTAACTTGTTTTTGCAGCGATTGATCATGTGATGTGATATGGCCAGAAGTTGTGATGAATGATGAATTGTGATGTATGAGATCATGTTCTTTGTAATAGGATTCACGACTTGCATGTCGATGAGTATGACAACCGGCAGGAGCCATAGGAGTTGTCATTATTTTTTTGTATGACCTGCGTGTCATTGAATAACGTCATGTAAACTACTTTACTTTTTGCTAAACGTTAGTCATAGAAGTAGAAGTAGTCGTTGGCGTGACAACTTCATGAAGACACGATGATGGAGATCATGGTGTCAAGCCGGTGACAAGATGATCATGGATCCCCGAAGATGAAGATCAATGGAGCTATATGATATTGGCCATATCATGTCACAACTATATAATTGCATGTGATGTTTATTATGTATTATGCATCTTGTTTACTTAGGACGACGGTAGTAAATAAGATGATCCCTTATAAAATTTCAAGAAGTGTTCTCCCCTAACTGTGCACCGTTGCTACAGTTCGTCGTTTCTAAGCACCACGTGATGATCGGGTGTGATGGATTCTTACGTTCACATACAACGGGTGTAAGACAGTTTTACACAGCGAAAACACTTAGGGTTAACTTGACGAGCCTAGCATGTGCAGACATGGCCTCGGAACACGGAGACCGAAAGGTCGAACACGAATCGTATAGAAGATACGATCAACATGAAAATGTTCACCGACGATGACTAGTCCGTCTCACGTGATGATCGGACATGGGCTAGTCGACTCGGATCGTGTAACACTTAGATGACTAAAGGGATGTCTAATCTAAGTGGGAGTTCATAATTTGATTAGAACTTTATTATCATGAACATAGTCTAAAACCTTTGCAAATATGTCTTGTAGATCAATGGCCAACGCTAATGTCAACATGAACTTCAACGCGTTCCTAGAGAAAACCAAGCTGAAAGATGATGGCAGCAACTATACGGACTGGGTCCGGAACCTGAGGATCATCCTCATAGCTGCCAGGAAACAATATGTCCTAGAAGGACCGCTAGGTGACGCTCCCGTCCCAGAGAACCAAGACATTATGAATGCTTGGCAGTCTCGCGCTGATGATTACTCCCTCGTTCAGTGCGGCATGCTTTACAGCTTAGAACCGGGGCTCCAAAAGCGTTTTGAGCATCACGGAGCATATGAGATGTTCGAAGAGCTGAAACTAGTTTTTGAAGCTCATGCCCGGGTCGAGAGATATGATGTCTCCGACAAGTTCTACAGTTGTAAGATGGAGGAAAACATTTCTGTCAGTGAGCACATCCTGAAGATGTCTGGGTTGCACAACCGTATGACCCAGCTAAACATAAACCTCCCAGATGAGGCGGTCATTGACAGAATCCTCCAGTCGCTCCCACCAAGCTACAAGAGCTTTGTGATGAACTACAACATGCAAGGAATGGAAAAGACCATTCCTGAATTGTTCTCGATGCTGAAGTCAGCAGAGGCTGAAATCAAGAAAGAACATCAAGTGTTGATGGTCAATAAGACCACTAAGTTCAAGAAGGGCAAGGGTAAGAAGAACTTCAAGAAGGACGGCAAAGATGTTGCCGCGCCTGGTAAGCCAGTTATCGGGAAGAAGTCAAAGAATGGACCCAAGCCTGAGACTGAGTGCTTTTATTGCAAGGGGAAGGGTCACTGGAAGCGGAACTGCCCCAAATACTTAGCGGATAAGAAGGCCGGCAACACCAAAGGTATATTTGATATACATGTGATTGATGTGTACCTTACCAGTAATCGTAGTAACTCCTGGGTATTTGATACCGGTGCCGTTGCTCATATTTGTAACTCACAGCAGGAGCTGCGGAATAAACGGAGACTGGCAAAGGACGAGGTGACGATGCGCGTCGGGAATGGTTCCAAAGTCGATGTGATCGCCGTCGGCACGCTGCCTCTACATTTACCTACGGGATTAGTTTTGAACCTCAATAATTGTTATTTAGTGCCAAGTTTGAGCATGAACATTGTATCTGGATCTCGTTTAATACGAGATGGCTACTCATTTAAGTCTGAGAATAATGGTTGTTCGATTTATATGAGAGATATGTTTTATGGTCATGCTCCGATGGTCAATGGTTTATTCTTAATGAATCTCGAGCGTAATATTACACATGTTCATAGTGTAGATGCCAAAAGATTTAAAGTTGATAACGATAGTCCCACATACTTGTGGCACTGCCGCCTTGGTCACATTGGTGTCAAGCGCATGAAGAAGCTCCATGCCGATGGACTTTTAGAGTCTCTTGATTATGAATCATTTGACACGTGCAAACCATGCCTCTTAGGTAAAATGACCAAGACTCCGTTCTCCGGAACAATGGAGCGAGCAACCAACTTGTTGGAAATCATACATACCGATGTGTGCGGTCCAATGAGCGTTGAGGCTCGCGGAGGATATCGTTATGTTCTCACTCTCACAGATGACTTGAGTAGATATGGGTATGTCTACTTAATGAAACACAAGTCTGAGACCTTTGAAAAGTTCAAGGAAATCAGAATGAGGTGGAGAATCAACGTGACCGAAAGATAAAATTCTTACGATCAGATCGTGGAGGAGAATACTTGAGTCACGAATTTGGTACACACTTAAAGAAATGTGGAATCGTTTCACAGCTCACGCCGCCTGGAACACCTCAGCGAAACGGTGTGTCCGAACGTCGTAATCGCACACTATTGGATATGGTGCGGTCTATGATGTCTCTTACCGATTTACCGCTATCATTTTGGGGATACGCTCTAGAGACAGCTACATTCACTTTAAATAGGGCACCGTCTAAATCCGTTGAGACGACACCGTATGAATTATGGTTTGGAAAGAAACCTAAGCTGTCGTTTCTAAAAGTTTGGGGATGCGAAGCTTATGTCAAGAAACTTCAACCTGAAAAGCTCGAACCCAAGTCGGAAAAATGCGTATTCATAGGATACCCTAAGGAAACTATAGGGTATACCTTCTACTTAAGATCCGAAGGCAAGATCTTTGTTGCCAAGAACGGATGCTTTCTGGAAAAAGAGTTTCTCTCGAAAGAAGTAAGTGGGAGGAAAGTAGAACTCGATGAAGTACTACCTCTTGAGCGGGATAGTGACGCAGCACAGGAAACCATTCCTGTGATGCCCACACCAACTGAAGAGGAAAACCATGATAATGATCAAGCTACTTCGGATCAAGTTACTGCTGAACTTCGTAGGTCCACAAGGACACGTTCCGCACCAGAGTGGTACGGCAACCCTGTCCTGGAAATCATGTTGTTAGACAACAATGAACCTTCGAACTATGAAGAAGCAATGACGGGCCCGGATTCCAACAAATGGCTTGAAGCCATGAAATCCGAGATAGAATCCATGTATGAAAACAAAGTATGGACTTTGACAGACTTGCCCGATGATCGGCGAGCGATAGAAAACAAATGGATCTTTAAGAAGAAGACGGACGCGGATGGTAATGTTACCATCTATAAAGCTCGACTTGTCGCTAAGGGTTATCGACAGGTTCAAGGGATTGACTACGACGAGACATTCTCTCCCGTAGCGAAGCTAAAGTCCGTCCGAATCATGTTAGCAATTGCCGCATACTATGATTATGAGATATGGCAGATGGACGTCAAAACAACATTCCTTAACGGGCATCTTAAGGAAGAACTGTATATGATACAGCCGGAAGGTTTTGTCGATCCTCAGAACGCTAACAAAGTATGCAAGCTCCAGCGATCCATTTATGGACTGGTGCAAGCATCTCGGAGTTGGAACATTCACTTTGATGAGATGATCAAAGCGTTTGGGTTTATGCAGACTTATGGAGAAGCCTGCGTTTACAAGAAAGTGAGTGGGAGCTCTGTAGCATTTCTCATATTATATGTAGATGACATACTCCTGATGGGAAATAATATAGAATTTCTGGACAGCATTAAGGCCTACTTGAATAAGTGTTTTTCAATGAAGGACCTTGGAGAAGCTGCTTATATATTAGGCATCAAGATCTATAGAGATAGATCGAGACGCCTCATAGGTCTTTCACAAAGTACATACCTTGATAAGATTTTGAAGAGATTCAGAATGGATCAGTCCAAGAAGGGGTTCTTGCCTATGTTACAAGGTATGAGACTGAGCTCAGCTCAGTCACCGACCACGGCAAAAGATAAAGAAGAGATGAGTGTCATCCCCTATGCTTCAGCCATAGGATCTATTATGTATGCCATGCTGTGTACCAGACCTGATGTAAACCTTGCCGTAAGTTTGGTAGCAAGATACCAAAGTAATCCCGGCAAGGAACACTGGACAGCGGTCAAGAATATCCTGAAGTACCTGAAAAGGAAAAAGGACATGTTTCTCGTTTATGGAGGAGACGAAGAGCTCGTCGTAAAGGGTTACGTCGACGCTAGCTTCGACTCAGATCCGGATGACTCTAAGTCACAAACCGGATACGTGTATATGTTGAATGGTGGAGCAGTAAGCTGGTGCAGCTGCAAGCAGAGCGTCGTGGCGGGATCTACGTGTGAAGCGGAGTACATGGCAGCCTCGCAGCACATGAAGCGATTTGGGTGAAGGAGTTCATCACCGACCTAGGAGTCATACCCAATGCGTCGGGGCCGATCAAACTCTTCTGTGACAACACTGGAGCTATTGCCCTCGCAAAGGAGCCCATGTTTCACAAGAAGACCAGGCACATCAAGCGTCGTTTCAACTCCCTCCGTGAAAATGTTCAAGATGGAGACATAGAGATTTGCAAAGTACACACGGATCTGAATGTCGCAGATCCGCTGACTAAACCTCTCTCGCGTGCAAAACATGATCAACACCAGAACTCTATGGGTGTTCGATTCATCACAATGTAACTAGATTAGTGACTCTAGTGCAAGTGGGAGACTGTTGGAAATATGCCCTAGAGGCAATAATAAAAGTATTATTATATTTCATTGTTCATGATAATTGTCTTGTATTCATGCTATAACTGTATTATCCGGAAATCGTAATACACGTGTGAATACTTAGACCACACTGTGTCCCTGGTAAGCCTCTAGTTGACCAGCTCGTTGTGATCAACAGATAGTCATGGTTTCCTGACTATGGACATTGGATGTCGTTGATAACGGGATCACATCATTAGGAGAATGATGTGATGGACAAGACCCAATCCTAAGCATAGCATAAAAGATCGTGTAGTTCGTTTTGCTAGAGCTTTGCAAGTGTCAAGTATCTCTTCCTTCGACCATGAGATCGTGTAACTCCCGGATACCGTAAGAATGCCTTGGGTGTACCAAACGTCACAACGTAACTGGGTGACTATAAAGGTACATTACAGGTATCTCCGAAAGTAGCTGTTGGGTTGACACGGATCGAGACTGGGATTTGTCACTCCGTATGACGGAGAGGTATCTCTGGGCCCACTCGGTAATGCATCATCATATTGAGCTCAATGTGACCAAGGTGTTGGACACGGGATCATGCATTACGGTACGAGTAAAGTGACTTGCCAGTAACGAGACTGAACAAGGTATTGGGATACCGACGATCGAGTCTCGGGCAAGTAACGTACCGATTGACAAAGGGAATTGCATACGGGGTTTGATCGAATCCTCGACATAGTGGTTCATCCGATGACAACATCGAGGAGCATGTGGGAGCCATCATGGGTATCCAGATCCCGCTGATGGTTATTGACTGAGAGAGTCTCGGTCATGTCTGCATGTCTCCCGAACCCGTAGGGTCTACACACTTAAGGTTCGGTGACGCTAGGGTTATGAAGATATGTATATGCAGAAACCCGAATGTTGTTCGGAGTCCCAGATGAGATCCCGGACGTCACGAGGAGTTCCGGAATGGTCCGGAGGTAAAGAATTATATATAGGAAGTGCTATTTCGGGCACCGGGACAAGTTTCGGGGTTATCGGTATTGTACCGGGACCACCGGAAGGGTCCCGGGGGTCCACCGGGTGGGGCCACCTGTCCCGGGGGGCCACATGGGCTGTAGGGGGTGCGCCTTGGCCATCATGGGCCAAGGGCACCAGCCCCTATAGGCCCATGCGCCTAGGGTTTCCCCCTAGGAGGAGTCCTAGTGGTGGAAGGCACCCCTAGGTGCCTTGGGGGGGAGGGAAACCTCCCCTAGGCCGCCGCCCCCCCTATTAGATCTCATCTACTAGGGACGGCGCCCCCCCCCCCTTGGCACCCCTATATATAGTGGGGGGGGGGAGAGGAGGAGAACACACCAGCCCCTGGCGCCTCCACCTCCCCCCGTTACATCTCTCCCTCGTAGTCTCGGCGTAGCCCTGCTGCTGTGACGCCCTGCATCCACCACCACGCCGTCGTGCTGCTGGATCTTCATCAACCTCTCCTTCCCCTTGCTGGATCAAGAAGGAGGAGACGTCTCCCGTCCCGTACGTGTGTTGAACGCGGAGGTGCCGTCCGTTCGGCGCTGGTCATCGGTGATTTGGATCACGTCGAGTACGACTACATCATCACCTTGCAAGCTTCCGCACGCGATCTACAAGTGGTATGTAGATGCAAACTCTCTCCCTAGACTCGTTGCTTAGATGAACTCATAGATGGATCTTGGTGAAACCGTAGGAAAAATTTTAATTTTCTGCAACGTTCCCCAACAATCACATCACAACATGCCCTGCAAAAACAAGTTAGACGTCCTCTACTTTGTTGTTGCAAGTTTTACGTGGCTGCTACGGGCTTAGCAAGAACCGTTCTTACCTAAGCATCAAAAACCACAACGATAGTTTGTCAAGTTGGTGCTGTTTTAAGCTTCGCAAGGACCGGGCGTAGCCACACTCGATTCAGCTAAAGTGAGAGAGACAGACACCCGCCGGTCACCTTTAAGCAACGAGTGCTCGTAGCGGTGAAACCAGTCTCGCGTAAGCGTACGCGTAATGTCGGTCCGGGCCGCTTCATCTCACAATACCTATGAACCAAAGTATGACATGCTGGTAAGCAGTATGACTTGTATCGCCCACGACTCACTTGTGTTCTACTCGTGCATATGACATCTACACATAAAACCTGGCTCTGATACCACTGTTGGGGAACGTAGTAATTTTGAAAATTTTCCTACGCACACGCAAGATCATGGTGATGCATAGCAACGAGAGGGGAGAGTGTGTCCATGTACCCTCGTAGACCGAAAGCGGAAGCGTTATGACAACGCGGTTGATGTAGTCGTACGTCTTCACGATCCGACCGATCCAAGTACCGAACGTACGGCACCTCCGAGTTCAGCACACGTTCAGCTCGATGATGATCCCCGGGCTCCGATCCAGCAAAGCTTCGGGGAAGAGTTCCGTCAGCACGATGGCGTGGTGACGATGATGATGTTCTACCAGCGCAGGGCTTCGCCTAAACTCCGCGACGATATGACCGAGGTGGAATGTGGTGGAAGGGGGCACCGCACACGGCTAAGGAACGATCCGTAGATCAACTTGTGTCTTTGGGGTGCCCCCTGCCCCCGTATATAAAGGAGGGAGGGGGGAGGCCGGCCGGCCCTTGTTGGGCGCGCCAGGAGGAGGAGTCCTCCTCCTAGTAGGAGTAGGACTCCTCCTTTCCTACTCCTACTAGGAGGGGAAGGAAGGGGGAGAGGAGGGGAAGGAAAGAGGGGGGCGCC
>NW_025225218.1:29483-41984 GCF_018294505.1 Triticum aestivum
GGGGGGGGGGGTTCCGGTAACCCTCCGGCACTCCGGTTTTCTCCGAAATCACCCGGAACACTTTCGGTGTCCGAATATAGTCGTCCAATATATCAATCTTTATGTCTCGACCATTTCGAGACTCCTCGTCATGTCCGTGATCACATCTGGGACACCGAACAAACTTCGGTACATCAAAACTTGTAAACTCATAATAAAACTGTCATCGTAACGTTAAGTGTGCGGACCCTACGGGTTCGAGAACTATGTAGACATGACCTAGAACTATTCTCGGTCAATAACCAATAGCGGAACCTGGATGCCCATATTGGTTCCTACATATTCTACGAAGATCTTTATCGGTCAAACTGCATAACAACATACGTTGTTCCCTTTGTCATCGCTATGTTACTTGCCCGAGATTTGATCGTTAATATCCAATACCTAGTTCAATCTCGTTACCGGCAAGTCTCTTTACTCGTTCTGTAATACATCATCTTATAACTAACTCATTAGTTACAATGCTTGCAAGGCTTAGGTGATGAGTATTACCGAGAGGGCCCAGAGATACCTCTCCGACAATCGGAGTGACACAAACTAATCTCGAATTATGCCAACCCAACATGCACCTTCGGAAACACCTGTAGAGCACCTTTATAATCACCCAGTTACGTTGTGACGTTTGGTAGCACACAAAGTGTTCTTCCGGTAAACGTGAGTTGCACAATCTCATAGTTGCAGGAACTTTGTATAAGTCATGTAGAAAGCAATAGCAACATACTAAACGATCAAGTGCCAGGCTAACGGAATGGGTCATGTCAATCACATCATTCTCCTAATGATGTGATCCCGTTAATCAAATGACAACTCTTTTGTCAATGGCTAGGAAACTTAACCATCTTTGATTCACGAGCTAGTCAAGTAGAGGCATACTAGTGACACTATGTTTGTCTATGTATTCACACATGTATCATGTTTCCGATTAATACAATTCTAGCATGAATAATAAACATTTATCATGATATGAGAAAATAAATAATAACTTTATTATTGCCTCTAGGGCATATTTCCTTCAGGAAGGACAAACCTTGAGTTTTCACCCCCAAAGCTGAAGATACGTTACTCAAAAGAGCACCACTAAACAAAAGAAGATGTTTGCTGCTCTCACCACTTGCCGAAGAAGAAGATGTTGTATAGAGGTGTACATCCACACACAATGATCATGAGAAACTGAGATTGAGACCGTTCCACAAAATACATGCCTGGAGATACCTGCATGTGGCAAATTCCTCTCATGGATATTAACACCCAACCAGGGTCAGGCCTGCGATACATGAACTACAGACCAATGGGGATAGCCAAAGCCTTGTGCGTACATACTACAAAACTAATGTGGTAGAGACGGACAAAACCAAGACATGACAAGCCAAAGCTGCATCCTTCCCACTCTACCATTGCATCACTTCAGTAAGTTGTTGTTTCTTTTACAATGCCACTTCACAACCGACCTAGCCTTCGGGCGGTCCCCGGGGACCCGCTACTCGTCGCAAGCCAGATCTGGGAAGGCCTAGATCCGCGGCCACTAGTGTTGGCCGTCACAACGGAAAACAAACAGAGCCGTTGCAGTTGTCGCACCACCGCGAGGAGCATGCAACTACATGCCCGAGTACCAGGCTCTAGCATCACCTACTATGAGCCACTGTGCACATGTCATTGTCAGAGGATCCATAGGCGGCATCACAAAGGCCTCGGCCCTACTGTATACAACCCAAGCACCATAGATCCAAGGAGGTATGATAGCCTATGGTGTCGCACACCTACTGCCGCAAGGATGTGAGAGCTGAGAAATAAACCGCGCCGGAGCGCAGGAAGACACTTGAGGTCCTGCCGTCACCATCCACCGCACATGGCTTTTCCCGGGTGAGGGAGGCGAATTTGGTGTCTTGACCATTTTGCGAAATTTTAGCGAGAACTGACCTTGGTTTGATTTTTTTTCAAAATCTGACTCTTTTTCTACTACCAAGATCGATGGCGGTATTGGTATACAGCCTACCGTCGGGGCCCTCGGCGGTCGTGGTGCACTCCGTACCGCAAATAATTTCTAAGTATCAAATACAGTGTGTCTATTGACCTGTCGTCGGGCACCTCGACGGTAGGGGTACACAGGCTACCGCCGGCCTATCTAGTGGTAGGGCAGCACTGCGCTAACGTGGATAAGTTGCTTACCGCCAAGGACCTTGGAGGTAGGCTGGTAAACCCCACCGCCATCGACCTTGGCGGTAGGAAAATGGTCAGATCCCGAAATTTTCTTGAACCTGGGTCAGATCTCGTGAAACATTTGCAAATGGGTCATACCACAATATTTGGCCGGCGAGGAAGAGGGAGCGGGGAGTGGGTTGACGTCTGTGTACTAGTATTTTTTTGAAAAGGAGGATTACCACCATTTTATTAATTATTCACAAAGACATTACAAAATAGTACATCAGGTAGTCTGAAGCCACCATCTTAGCAACAACGATCACTATTCATATCCACTAGATGAAGGGGTGCCGATAGTACGAGGCTAATACCAAACAAACATCACACCAAAGCCTAACATCTAAAGCCGGAGACCCCAACCGAGCCACATACTGGGTTTGCGGTACAAACCGGTTCAACGCACTGTCATGTGTCGTCGTCGCCGTCTTCCACCAATCCATCTTCAGATTAGAAACTAACGCACCGACCATGCAAAGCCTCTCTGTCATCGACGCCACCATGACGCCAGACAGCATCATCCTCGTGCGTGAGTCCATCTACGCGCATCGGACGCCGAGTCTCCACTGCGCCTCGCCGCCCAGATCTGCCGCCATCGGTGTGTAAGATGAAGCACCGCTCCACCTGGTAGTGGGTTACAGATTCTCAAATAAGGTTAACTCTTAACCCAAGTCGCATGTCCATGCTTACATAATCTGATCAGGTGTGTGGGCCTAGAGGACATCTTTCCGTGTGGAAGGGACAAATCCCATCTTAATCAATCATGTCTCGCAACATGTCTCGCGGCTCACCCTAAAGCTACCATTATAGCTACCTAGTTACGAAATAGCATTCGATAGACCCTGGATGACTCGATCCTCATTCCGAGAACATGTGAGGATCTCAGGCCTTGGACATGGTGTACACATTGTGCTCGATACTAACAGATAACAATATCTCGCTACGTCCCAAAGTAGGTATGTCCAACTCGGTGATCTCCATTCCTGAGTCCATACTATCGGTTTAGCATCTCAATGCCCAGAACTTGTGAACCATGAATATCAACCAAATCATATACTCCTCAAAGGGTATGTGTCCGCTTGATCTTATCGACTAGGGGCCATTAGAACAATCATCATATAATATATATTCTCGTAAACAAGTCAGATGCTTATTTATACATATCATTGGTGATGCTCAAGGACAATCCAAATAACTCATGAATACATATGAAAATATCATCATCGCATGATTGCCTCTAGAGCATAACTCTGACATCCGCTCGCGTCCACGGACATATATGGCTTAGATTTGCCAACTCCGGTTGAAGATACTCTTCTACCATAGCCTTGTTTTTTTTTGTGGCCTTGGTTAGGGGGGAGGGGGGCTCATGCGCAGCATCATTATGACAAACAGTAAAACTAAACTAAAATAATAACTGTATTTCTCAAACATAAAAATATATCCAAGTTGTTCCAAATATGTTCGCAGTATTAAAAAAATGTTCGTTTATGTTTTGGAAAATATTTACTTCTCTGAAAAAGTCATCTAATGTAGCTCTGGAAACATGCGTGTATTTTACACAAAGAGTATAAAGATGACGCAAAATAGAATAATTAGAAGAGAAAACTGATAAAAAGGAGAAGGAAAAGCATAAAGTACAATATATAGTAAAATAAAATAAAGAAACATAACTTAGAAAAAACAAAGAAAATACAGAGAAACCAGATGAAACTGAAAACCAGACAAATGCAAAAATGAAAGAAAACAAAACTTATCCCTCAAAATAACAAAAAACAAATAAACTAAAAGCCGCCTAAGATGGGTAAAAACCCACCTGAGGGCCTCTACTGAGCTGGCAGGATGGAGTTGCAATTAATGTGAGCACTCGCTATGCCTCACAATAAGGGAGTCATAGCTTTTGCAGCTATTTGGATATTGGTTATTGAATATAGGTTAGTGTTGGCCTTTATAGCACATCTAATTTGGATGACCAAGAGGTGAACGGGACAAGCCAATGAAGATAACGTAGAATGGCCCGTGCGTGATTTCCGAAATTTGATCGTTGGTGCCTCTGGTTGCAAGGATAATCATACATCTACCGATCAACTGTTTTTTTCTCGATTGTCACTCCCTAGCCTAGGGCATAACAGGAAGCCGTTGCTTGGATCCTTTGTCTTCGGCGATTGCCTAGTACGAAGGTAACATGGCGGCTGATCTATCGACTATGATCACTATGACAATCAACTCCGGAATTTCCTGTCATTGAGATTATTAACTTGGTTGTAGGATTTTTTGTTTAAATATATTTAATGAGATATAATATATTTCTCTGATTGCAAAACATTATACTAAAGTGCCATATACACATACTCATGTTTTGATATCCTATATACAACATGGAGTCATCTCCACTAATTTATTTATGTAAACATGCAAGCATGACATCTCACCATATAATTATGTATGAGATATGTCCCACCTTAATATCCAATCATGCATGGAAACCCATCACAATATTCAACCATGGATGGAAAAATGAGTTAGATGTATTTTACTTAGATTCAATAAATATTGTTACAATTATATAGAATCAGTATAATAAGTCAGACGTATTTTAATTTTGATTCTCATATTATCATCTTAATTTTCATCAGTCAATTTCCGCAGCAAGGTGCGGGGTGTCCTCTAGTAAGATATGTTCTCGTGTTACACATATTATATGATATTGCCCTCTTCGGCTCATATTCCAGCTTCGACCCTCTCGCCGCTACTTGGTGTGATGACCGAAACCATAAGGATTCAGAGATCCGCCACACAGAATGGGGATCGAGGTGACGAGAGCATCAGGGTGAGGATAGGAGCTAGATGAAGGGGATGATGGGAATCTAAAGATATTTTCTTTCTTGCCTTCTCTGTTTGGCTAACAACTTAAGTACAACGCACACACTCAGCGGCCACTGGGCCACATGCGGCCCATGGCGACCCACTGAGCGACGGCCCGACATTACTCTCATCAGCTTCTTCCATGTCCACTGATGCATCTGTGTCAGGTGTGACACTTGGTTCATCCCCGCACCTTTGATTTACGGAATCAAGGAACACGAGTTTGAAGGGAAACTGAGGGAGGCACTTGTCCATGCTAACCACAACTAGGAGAGTAGCTCGCGTGGCCATAACTGGATTTGCATCGTAAGCAGACGTGATGACCTGGCCAACATCGAGCCAAGTGGTTCACGGACTGCACTTGTGGTTCTGGGCTAGTGTGTCAATGATACCTGCTTATTACCTATCTATGCTAGTCGATAGGACGATGCTACAGGCAAGATAGGAGATCCTCTAGCTTCGCATGTAAGAAAGTCACATTTTGGTCCTGATTCCTCACATTCCTATCACAACAAGACTATAACTACAATAATCTCCTTCAGGTTTGCTTACTCTCTTATATTTTTACTAGCTAGTGTTCTACTTCCCTAAAAAAACAATATCAAAGGCGAAAAGTAGCGTCACCGTGAAACGGTAAGGCCACGTCCTCTCATATCATAACCTTCTGAGAGTCTCGAGTAAGTGGGAAGGGAAAAAACCAGGGTACCTTGGTGAACACGTTTGCCTCCTGGGTGTATATACCTCGTCTTATATAAACTTTACTTTGATGTTTATTCAATGCATGATTACTACTGTCTACTACCTTTCTTAAAAGTTGTTACTATGAAGTTATTTATGTTATTAAAGCAGCAGAAAAGGAATGGCTAAGATATATTCATAGACATGGTTGTTGCTGCAAGTTAATCACCATGCAATTATGTAGGAAACTAGAGCAATTTATTATGAGTGGTGACACATCTAATCAGATCCCTGTTCATTTAGTACGTCATCTTGCTAAGAGAGAAAATCACATGTTCAAAGACGTGCTATACAAACGGTTTTAACCATTTTTCCGCGACGGAGTTTTAAACCATCGCCTGACTGTGTGTGCGATATGGGGGTCCTTCCAACATGACCCAGAAACCGTCGGTGATAGGTCCTCCGGTCACACATGCGGGGCAAAAGGAGTTCGTGTGCGATCGGGCTGGCCATCGTAGACAATTATCAGGGCCAATCGTTTCCATTCGTACGTACATCCCATACAGTGAATCCTAGAAAAACATTTTCCTTTGTATGTATATCACACACGATTTTTTAGGTAAACATTTCTGGAAGGTGGCCTAACACAAACATTTGTCGGACGAAAATAGTGCATGATTGTTTACTGATCCAATACGCATACTTTCTAGAAACCGTGTGGGTTTGTTGTAGTTCATCACTCATGATGATGTTTGAGAAAACGTGTGCAGTAGAAAACCCCAATAATCAGGCTAATCAGCCTATTATTGATAACCCATTTAGTAATCAAATTAACATTTCATATCAAACATACCATATAATTCATATCCGTATTATGAAATCTATCATTTCATAATTGAATTACATATGATAGCTTCAGCACTTAGTTATACCATATCGGCATATAGATAGGTACGTCATTACACAACAGCACCAAGTTTCATTGCAAGATCTAAAACCTTTGGAAAGTAGCATCATACACGGTAAATAGACAGATGAATCTCATCTGGAAAACTGCTGAAGCGGAAAGCGAATATTGAGCCTTCAGTTATGTTGAATGTCCTTACAACTTTAGGCCAGTGGCCATGGGTAATTGTCCGCCCAACCTTCATCCTCTTGAGGAAGACTTCAATATTGTACTGTGGGTGTTGAATGAATATCTTCCTCGCTTTTTGACCACACAGGAGGTCTGAGAGGTAAGCATCGGTGAACTACTTTGGCAAGAACTGAAAACAAAGATATGCATAAATATATGTTCTAAATTTTGAAATGGCGTCAAACGAAAAAAAACATGGTAAAACAGTTAGTACCATCCTATAGTTGACAAATGTCTTCTTCATCGTGCAAACAAAGATCTTACTGTTATTTTTTGCTAGTTTCTTTATCCTAACAACTTTTCCGAGCTTCTTTGCTTGACTGATATTCTTGGACATATAATTTCCCTATATGCAAAATGGGTCAAACAGTGAGTCCAAACATCTGACACCAGGACCCACATGTGCAAGAACAAATTGTTAAAACCTAAATATTAGTATGGTTCCTGCAATTGCACAATAATATCCTGTTTGATATAGGCCGATGCATGTGCAAACCTCGATGGTAAACCTCACCGGTGCCTCCCATTGTTTCCCTGCAACACATATAAGGCGGATATTGATCAGGTTCAGTGAGAGTTGGCATGGGATAAGTACAATATGTTAATGAAAAATAAATAAAGCATGCTAAGCAACTTCCAGCCGCATGGAATAGTTAGTTAAACAAACAAAGCATGCTGAGCAACTTCGAAATATAGCAATTGTATATGTTTCCCATGTATTTAGTACGGTAAAATTTGATTTATTTATCACATGCATAACAATACAAAATTGTACTCATAACAAATAAACATCAGATCACAGAATTGAACCAAACATTTAACTCTACAGTAGAGCAAATGAGCCAAATAGTTAACTGAGCACAATATTGAAGAATAGAACTTGTACTAGAAGATAAGACAGTTAACTAAACCAAGAATGCTTGAGATCTATTAGGAAATATAGAAATTATTGGACCAAACTGTTAACTGAACATAATATTTTAGAAGATCAGATTGCATATTAACATTACAGAGGACAATACACTATAAGGCACCGGCGGTGGCCTCAAGAAAACACCATAAACTCTATTTTAAAGTAGCCAGCCGTTTGACGCCGTTGACGGTGGCCTCAAAAGCGGCGTGCTCCTCCAAGATCCGGCGGTCGATACGCATGACAGCCATCGCGACCTCATCTGTGCGTGCGTCCACGATTTGCTTGTCCGCCGCCAGATGCTCCTGAGCTCCTCGCTATACTGTGTGCAAAATGGCTGTGGGTAGCGCTTATTTGGAGGATTGGGCAGTGATTTGGGCGGAAGGTGTCGCGTCAATGGTCGGGGCATGTGGAATGGAGAAGGAGGAATAGGCTGATGGTGAGATGTTGATTACCTAACTATATTGGCGAGCCCGCGTAGCAAGAAGAAGGGTCGCCGGCGATGAGGCGACGCTGCAAGTAAGCAGTGGATGTTTGAACTTGGAAAGGAAGGAGGAAAAGTGGACATGTAGCTTTTGGTCGCGTGGAGGATGCGGGGAGCTAGATATTTCCGCCGTTGCCGAATTTTTCGCTCGGTTCCACGAGAAACTGGTGTGCAAGTGTGGTTGAAGCCCGAGCGATGGACTGTAGACGACGAAGCTTCTGGCATAGGCCATACATGTGAGTTCTTCAAGATATTTTATATCACATCTCACACTATTCTTTCTAATAAACTATTTGTGTTACAGGGGGAAATGACATGTTTGAATTGCTAGAACATTTATCTGTTGCATCCGCGGCATGGCCGGACATCTGTGTTGCTTCCGCAGCGTGGCCGAACCAGTCTGCTGCTTCGGCGGCACGACGGGACCTATGTGTTGCTTCGGCGATGCTGCGGGACCTCTGTGCTACTTCGGCGGCGTGCGGGACATGTCGGCTGGTTTTATGGCGAGGCGGGATATCTCTCATACTTCCGCTTCCATGCTCGCCTCTCCCTGGTAGTATCTCGACCCAGAACTCCTATTGGCCATGGCAAATGCAGGGAACGACGAAGAAAACCTTATTTGTTTGTTGATGAGGAATTGAGGAGGAATTTGCAGTCATCTTTGAGTAGGTAGTACTTTTAATCTAGTAATATACTCCCAAGTGGGAAACATGTTTACAATTATATATAGCTTGATTATTTGGAATGGGACGGAAAACAAGCTTAAAATTCATTTCGATTCTAGTTTCGAAGTGCGGCGCGATTTCCGAATGGCATAACGTGGGCACACATTCTGGGATGCGTGCATGGCATTTACACTATAGGATGCACTGCAATCAGCGATGTCAGCACCCGACTTGTTCCATCAACCGTGCGCGCTCGTTATTACTATCGCGCATGATTCTTTTAATTAGAATGTGTGCACGCCACAATGATTTTCTTGGTCATTTCTGTTTGTTGTGGCTAATAACCGTTCATCCGGGTGAAGGATATCCTGTCTATTGCACATATCTTGATCTGGTTGACCGTCTCTATTGTTTTCACTCATCGCAAAATGTTCATCCGAATGAACTGTATGCCGTCTATCACACACACGTTGATCTGGCCGACCATTTCTACTGTGTTGCCTAATCGAAAATAGTTCATTTGATTGAACCGTATGCCGTCTATCGCACACACCTTCATATGGCTAACCATTTCTGTTTGTTGGCTCATCACAAACAGTTCGTATGGAGCAAATGTATGCCACATATCACACACGCATCTCTAATCTGAATCGTGTTGGATGTCTCTGCCATGGAAACAGTGCATATCATTTTTGACGGTTTTCTTACACCACTATTCACGATTAATACATCAGACACAATTTCATCGAAGGATCACTAATTATAGTGTCATGTTAGTACCATCCTGCAATAGTGAATCAAGCTTGATCGATATCAGTCGTTAATACGTGCAACCCCACAAACATTTGTATCTCTAAAGCTTTACATTTGTAGTATATAACTAGCTATACCATTATGTAGTAACAGACTGGAAAACTATATTGACACATCGAATGGTGGATGTAATTCTGATATGAGCCTGACTATGAAGCAAACTTTCTTACCACCTCATGATCCTGAGGGCAAAGAATTCAGAAGCATGAGTGTCCCAACATGGCTAAGGAATTTCCGTGTCCACCGCTAGAGCATAGCTACGATCTTGTCAAGCGCAACGTTTTCCATGAAAGCAATGCACACCTAATATATATATATATATCCTCTTCTACATTTTCCAGGCGGGTGATGTTTGAGTATTGTTGTTCATGTTAAATCGGTAAGAAAACGGTGTGTTCTGTATTCGTGGCAACATCAAGCGGGAGTTCATTTATTACAAACACCGAACTACTCTTTCATATCAATGTATTCGGTAAGAAAATTGGCATGTCTAGTTTTCTAAATTGAAAGACTGTCATACAACAATTTGCTCCACATTGCTTTTTTCTTGTAAATAGCCAATCAGGAACGTTTTCCACATTAATGTTGTCGGGCCGGTGTGAACAAAGGAATAGATGTCGGAGACCACTAAATGTATCATAGAGAAGAGCATGCATTTTGGTATGAAATTATGTTGATCATATGAAAGGAAAACATCAGAATTGATTGGTTTCCTTTCAATTCCAAAATCAAGAAGTTCTTCTATCTGCACACTGATGGTCACTGATTTCAAATCAATACAAAATATTCTCAGCAACATGTGTAGGTGTCATCCATTTGCCATGTGTTAGAGTATTAATTCACATTTTTTTTGTCGCAGGCAATAAAAGCAAGAAATGTCTTGGAATAAACATAGCTCTTCTTGTGCGTCATTTTCCACTAAGAATCAATAATTGTTACAATGACTTAAATATCCCAATAATACTCGGAAAGTACAAGCGTCTCGACACTCAGAGAATCATATAGGGTATTATAAGTGCCTATGTTAGGTGAAGATGTGTTGAACTGGACGGAAATGAGATGACTCGCCTATTATGTTCTCTTTAGATACACCACTTCATATTTTGAGTTGCAAACATTTGAACAATCCTGTCGATCAAAACCACTTACTTTTTTAGGTAAGCCATCACTTGAATATTCTCTTCTATTTGTGCTAGGATGTACATTTTTATCAACGTGTAGGTGGCAAGAGGAAAAACAAGCCCTTCGTATTGGCGAAACTCATGGCCAAGCTTGTGGGCCACATTGTCCTTCCTAATGGTCGTATTATACTTATTACCCTTTTGTCTCACACCACGAAAATTCGGAGCAATCTGTAATGGTCGTGTATATATATATATATATATATATATATATATATATATAGAAAGTTTATTTAGGACGCAGGGTGAAGAATAACTTATTGCTCACCCTGGTCGGCCGACCGAGTGACAGACAACCGGCTCAATCAGGTAAAATTATACCCCGCCGCCCGCCGTCGTAATTTTAATTTGACGCAGGAATTGGTCAGCTGGTCGTGGGAATTGGGGGGTGCGAGCGGTTTCCACTTTCGAGGTCGGATAGTGCGCGGTCAGCGGCCGGTTGGCTCGTTGTGCTCGGCGGAGGATTCACATGCGGCGACAACGGCGGTCGGCGACAAAGGTTACGGAGCGGTCGGCGATTCGGCTGCGGCTGCTACGGCGGCGGCCACTGCCAAATCACCCGGCTGCTCGGTCGGAGAAGGCGCCGGCGACAGCCAACCGTCGAAGGAGAATACGCTGGTGCCAGCCATCTTCCGTAAGGTATGTGCTCTTCCCCTTTCTAACTTCGTATTTCTCTTCCCTTTCCATGGATCCAGATCCGATGCATACCTACGGAAGAAAATAAGTAAATAACGAGTGCTTCCAATTTTAGGGCTGTCGCCTACTTGTTCTAGGCCCTCACTTGATTTCTTCATTCAATCTTAGAAGCTAAATTAATATAGTTCTTATTCTTGTTTTCTTGGAGACTGATGCTTCCAAATTGGATCGTAAAAGTTCCTCTTTCGCATTTTTCTTGAGATGCCTATGCTCTAGGCTGTGAGATTAGCAATTTTATTAGCTGGACTCTTATTTGTGTGAAATAACAAATATGGACAGCGGAGGTGCTGCAAAGGAGCTGCTGAATAGGGGGATCAAGAAGAGGCAGGACCAATAGGATGGCAGTACGACACTATGCCATTATGTCAATGGAGGAGAAGGAGGCCGTGTCAATGGCAAAGAACAAGAGGAGCACAACAAGGCCCGTGAGGAGGAAGAACATCACAAGATTATCTTCTTTGTTACAGCCAAAGGTAATAGCTCTAACTCTTCTCAGGTTAGATGAATTGTTCCTTCTTACCAGCTCCAGTGTTTCCGATGAACTGGACTGGCTCTTGGTTAATCAATTAATTGTCATGAAAAAGAAGATAATATGTACCTTTGTACCATAATATGTCATGGGAAAATCTCGTTTATGAATTGGTTGCAATTCTGGTTCATCGGCTGCACCATATGCAAATATGCATGTATTTTTTAGAAGTCGATAATTTTTTAATTGCAAGTGTAGGTGATCTATATATCTCACTTATCCAGGTTTTGTTATTTTATCCGGAAAATGGCAAATATGGATTCCGCTGTAATCGAGGAAGGAACATGCTGTTTGTGAGTGACTTGGAGAC
>NW_025225218.1:44362-47061 GCF_018294505.1 Triticum aestivum
TATATATATATATATATATATATATATATATATATACCTAATAAGTTAGTAAAGAGTCATCCTGATCTTGTCTATAAATTTGATATATTGACGAGATGAGTACCTGCAAAACATACAAATCTACAATGTACAACTACAAAATTGTATAACTACACTAAAATCTACAAACTACACTAAAATGTACAACTAAAACTACTACTGCACTAAATTATCTACACTGAAGTCTACAACTGCACTACACTAAACTAAAAGATTGAACTTGTGCACAAGTATTGAAAAAGAAAATGCTTCGAGTGGGTGGAGGAAAAAAATTCCTTGTAGAGGAGTTGTGGTAGAATGAGGGCATCTACAACAGAACTATGCATACCCGCCCTAAACGCCCATACGGGATGTCGGGTTAGTGGTCAGACAAAAATATGCCACCTAATGGGGCTCCCCATAGCCGGCACAAATGCCCGTACTGACCCGCACTCCCCATATCCAGTGCAAATGTGGAGCGGATATGGGATGCCCGGGCATGACTGGCATGCATGTCGGGTCCGGCCAACTATGGCCCACCCAACCCTACATTAATTGGACCGTATCCACCTCTGGACGAAACCTTGACCGCATTCCTCTCTACACCACTCCCCTCCGGCCCACTCCCCATCGCTGACAGGCTCTCGTCCGTCAGTTTGCACCCCTCTCCAGCATGGCGGGCAGCAGACCTAAGTCCTACACCACCACATCCGTTGACCCGGAGCTTGTCCCACGCAGGCCTAAGGAGGTGGTCGTCCGCCTTCCGCTCCATCCTAGGGAGGAGTCCACCTGAAGGCAGCGGCCGGACTCGATCCGGCAAGAATCCATTACGTTCGCACAAATGGCAAATGGATCTGACGTGAGGCATGTTGCCGCTAACTCGCTGGAGGCAGTGCGGTCTGTCTGGTGTCCAAACGCCGTGGTGGATGCGCAACTGCTCCGTTAATGCGATGGGCCAGAGATCAATGCTTTGGCGTCGTCCAACACAAGTATGACGCAACATGCCTGCTGGGCGAGCAGTGGGCGTGGGAGACCAAGGCAGGCCTCACGACTAACGTTGGCGAGGTGGAGTCACACTCTCCGTCGTCGTGTGTGCTGCATGGCAACCCTTGACGCTACAACCGAGTTGTGGTGGTGTGTCCAGCTCCGACCACAACAGATATCTTCGACCTCACATCCACCAGCGATGTGCAAGGCACGAGCTCCGACTTGGAAGAGTAGGTCATATGAAATGGCGACTCCTTGATTCCCGTGAGCCGATTCATGTCCCATATCCTAATCTACCTCGCCAGCGCCCATACCAACATTTGGCCGGGCACAGCCAATCATCGGACAGAGGTACGACAGAGTCAGACGGGCCCCACTTTAGATTAGGTTTCACATGCATGCAATAATATGGATTTGATGATTTGCAAATGGGGTAACCAGTTGTGATTATTGTGATGTTCGGCCACTATCCCAGGCGTGTCCATAGGCATTTGGGTGGCGGATTTTGGTATTCGTGGTGAATAGACTTGTCAGTAGAACAGTGCATGAGGCTGATTTAAAAGCGAACATAATTTGTGAGAGCTTGGACTGGTTGGTACTATAATAAAACATGAAATGTGCATTTGCCATACACAAACATGTCTGGTGGTAAACTAACAAGCTTTATTATTCATCCAATCTAGCTACCGGCCTACTACTAGTAATGGCGATATTAATACATTGCAGCTAATTTACAGAGGACTCAAGGGCTACATATATCTGGAACTCATCATTATCGAGACATTGCCTTGTCCAGTAAGTCTTTTACTTTTTTGTCAAACCTATTTCAACATTCTAATTAATATGTACTATTGAACTATAAGGGGAATTTTGTGGCATGGTGTTTTCTCCTTGTTTCTCTTCAAGGGATAACAATTCCAAGCCTATTCATAAGCATGGGAGGCACATGGGAAGTAAGGGCATGTAAAATGGTTCTATCTTAGCAATGCCATGTAGGATAAAAAATGAGGTGGAGGAGAGAGAATTCATAAGAAAAGGTTTGTCTTCTCTTATTTAAGAGAAGACAAAAGATGATCTCTTAACACAATATGTCTCACCATGTTCTTTAGGAATAACTAGCTATTAAAGATAAGACTAAGAGATGACCCATTGTAGATACTCCCTCCATTTTTATATACAAGGCCACCATGGAATATACATTTTGCATCTATACAAGGCCACCAACAGTAATCGAGGCAAAGTTAATGATATTTTCTCGTACTAACACTAGTAGAAAAGGGGGCATTGGTCCAGGCTGGGTCAGCCCATTAGTCCTGGTTCAATCCAGAACCGGGACCAATGGTGGCATTGGACCCGGTTCGTGAGCCCTGGGGGCCGGCCGGGCCACGTGGGCCATTGGTCCCGGTTTGTCTGGACCTTTTGGTCCCGGTTGGTGGGACGAACCGGGACCAATGTGCCTCGCTCCTGACCCACCACCATTGGTCCAGGTTGGTGCCACGAACCGGGACCAAAGGCTGCCCTTTAGTCCCGGGTCGAGCCACCAACCGGGACCAATGAGGTGCCTATATATACCCCCTCGCGTAAGAGCAGAGCACACTGCTCTGTTTTTTCTGGAAGCCGAGGGGGAGAGGGCTTGGTGGTGCTCTAGCTCACCTCCTATGCACACTAGGTGATTGATGGAATGCCCGAGCCAC
>NW_025225219.1:0-17805 GCF_018294505.1 Triticum aestivum
AACAATTTCTTGAAGGGAAAACTAAAAAAAATTGAGGAGAAGATGATATTGGAGTTGCATGTTGCGGATGTCATCGATGATCACAAGAACAAGATGGATGCAATGCGCTTGATGATTAGAAAGATTAGAAAATATGCCATTCATACCGAGGCTTGGTATCATTATGTTGTTGGATCAATTGTTACCTTGGTTGCGATTATGATCGCATTTGTTTACGCATTGAAATGTTTTACATAGTTTCAATGTATGGTTTAATTAATTAGATGCTCTGAAGAGCTATATGTTGTTAGATGAGAACTATGTATGTACTATGGTTTTAATGTGAGATGATGATCTTCTATTAATTTGGTCACTTAATTATCTATTCATGATGTTCTGTAATGGTTTTTGACACACTTAATTATATATAATGCACGTAGATGAACCGGCAATGGATGTATGGTGACAAACACACGTTCGAGTACATTAAGGGCGTGCATGATTTTCTCGAAGTGGTTGAGACAAACAAGCAGAATGGTTGTATGTGTTGTCCATGCTCGGTATGTGGGAATATGAAGTCTTACCGTGACTCAAAAATCATTCACACCCACCTGCTTTATAAGGGTTTCATGCCACACTATAATGTTTGGACCAAGCACGGAGAGATAGGGGTTATGATGGAAGACACTGAAGAAGAAGAGGACGATGAGAACTATGTGCCCCCCGAATACGGTGATGCTGCAACGGGGGAAGCTATTGAAGATCAAGAGGAACCAGATGATGTGCCCGATGACGATCTCTGCCAGGTCATTGTTGATGCAAGGAGTCAGTGTGAAAGTCAAAAGGAGAAGGTGAAGTTCGATCGCATGCTAGAGGATCACAAAAAAGGTTTGTACCCCAATTGCGAAGATGGCAACACAAAGCTCGGTACCGTACTAGAATTGCTGCAGTGGAAGGTAGAGAATGATGTGCCTGACAAAGGATTTGAGAAGCTACTGAAAATATTAAAGAAGAAGCTTCCAAAGGATTATGAATTGTCCGACAGTACGTATGCAACAAAGAAGGTTGTTTTCCCTCTAGGATTGGAGGTGCAGAAGATACATGCATACCCTAATGACTGCATCCTGTACCATGGTGCATACGAGGATTTGAACGCATGCCCGATATGTGGTGCATTGTGGTATAAGATCAGACGAGATGACCCTGGTGATGTTGATGGCAAGCGCCCCAGGAAGAGGGTTCCTGCCAAGGTGATGTGGTATGCTCCTATAATACCATAGTTGAAACGCCTGTTTAGAAACAAAGAGCATGCCAAGTCGATGCGATGGCACAGAGATGACCGTAAGAAAGACGGGAAGTTGAAAGCACCCGCTGACGGGTTGTAGTGGAGAAAAATAGAGAGAAAGTACTGGGAGGAGTTTGCAGGTGACGCAAGGAACCTATGGTTTGGTTTAAGCGCAGATGGCATTAATCCTTTCGGGGACCAGAGCAGCAATCACAACACCTGGCCTGTGACTCTATGTATCTATAACCTTCCTCCTTGGTTGTGCATGAAGCGAAAGTTCATTATGATGCCAGTTCTCATCCAAGGCCCTAAGCAACCCAGCAATGATATTGATGTGTACGTAAGGCCATTAGTTGAAGAACTTTTACAGTTGTGGAGTGGAAAAGTTGTACGTGTGTGGGATGAGCACAAAGAGGAGGAATTTGACCTGCATGCATTGCTATTTGTCACCATCAATGATTGGCATGCTCTCAGTAACCTTTCAGGACAGACAAACAAGGGATACCATGCATGCACGTACTGTTTAGATGACACGCAACGTATATATATACCTAGACAAATGCGGGAAGAATGTTTACCTGGGGCATCGTTGATTCCTTCCAACCAACCATCAATGTCGAAAGAAAGGCAAGCACTTCAAAGGCGAGGCAGATCACCGGAAGAAGCCCGCCATGCGTACCGGTGATCACGTACTTGCTATGGTCAATGATTTAAAAGTAATCTTCGGAAAGGGTCCCGGCGGACTATCTGTTCTGAGTGACGCTGCGGGACACGCACCCATGTGGAAGAAGAAATCTATATTTTGGGACCTACCCTACTGGAAACACCTAGAGGTCCGCTCTTCGATCGACATGATGCACATGACGAAGAACCTTTGCGTGAACCTGCTAGGCTTCTTGGGCGTGTATGGGAAGAAAAAAGATACAACGGAGGCATGGGAGGACCTGCAACGTTTGCACGAAAAAGACGGCTTGCCTCCAAAGCAGTATGAAGGTCCTGCTAGCTACGCTCTTACCAAAGAAGAGAAGGAAATCTTCTATGAATGCATGCTTAGTATGAAGGTCCCGTCTGGCTTCTCGTCGAATATAAAGGGAATAATAAATATGCCAAAGAAAAAGTTCCAGAACCTAAAGTCTCATGACTGTCACGTGATTATGACGCAACTGCTTCCGGCTGCATTGAGGGGGCTTCTATCGGAAAATGTTTGATTAGCCATTGTGAAGCTATGGTCATTCATCAATGCAATCTCTCAGAAGGTGATCGATCCAGAAATCCTACCAAGATTAAGGAGTGATGTGGCGCAATGTCTTATCAGTTTCGAGATGGTGTTCCCACCATCTTTCTTCAATATCATGACACACGTCCTAGTTCATCTAGTCGACGAGATTGTCATCCTGGGACCTGTATTTCTACACAATATGTTCCCCTTTGAGAGGTTCATGGGAGTCCTAAAGAAATATGTCTGTAACCGCGCTAGGCCAGAAGGAAGCATCTCCATGGGCCATCAAACACAGGATGTCATTGGGTTTTGTGTTGACTTCATTCCTGACCTTAAGAAGATAGGTCTCCCTCAATCGTGGTATGAGGGGAGACTGGGTGGAAAAGGCACGCTAGGAGGGGACTCAATAGTATGTAGGGACGGGCATTCTTGGTCTCAAGCACACTACACGGTTCTACAGAATTCTACCTTGGTGACCCCGTATGTCAATGAACACAAGAACATTCTGCGCTCCAAACACCCGGACTAGTGTGAGGACTGGATTACATGTGATCACATTAGGAGTTTCGGCAGTTGGTTCCAAACACGTCTCAGGTGTGACAACACTATTTCCGATGACCTATACTCGTTGGCGAGGGAACCATCTTCGACTGTAATGACCTACAAAGGGTATGAGATAAATGGGAATCCATTTTACACAATCGCCCAAGATCAAAAGAGCACCAACTAAAACAGTGGTGTCCACTTTGATACATCAACCAATAGGGTAAAGGACACATATTATGGTTACATAGTGGACATGTGGGAACTTGACTATGGAAATGATATTAAGGTCCCTTTGTTTAAGTGCAAATGGGTCAATCTGTCAGGAGGTGGGGTACAGGTAGACCCATAGTACGCAATGACATCAGTGGATCTGAACAATCTGGGGTACACAGAAGAGCCATTCGTCCTAGCCAATGATGTGGCGCAGGTTTTCCATGTGAAGGACATGTCTACCAAACCGAGAAAAAATAAAATATAAGGAAGCGGATACATCATACGATGAGCCAAAGCGTCACATAGTTCTTTCAGGAAAAAGAGACATCTTGGGATTGGAGGGCAAGACAGACGTGTCTGAAGATTATGAAAAGTTTCATGAAATTCCTCCCTTCAAAGTCAAGGCTGACCCAAGCATCCTGTTAAACGATGAAGATTATCCATGGTTACGGCGCAATAAGCAAAGAACACAAGCGAAGAAAAAGTGAAGACTTTCTATCCACAACGATTATGATGATGTCTTTGATGTAGAATATCACTGCAGTTACATTTGAACCAATGAAATCCCTTTGTAACAGATGAGTTTTCGTCCGAAATCCTGATACTTCCGAAGAGATTGTCTGTTTTGTATCCAGTTTTTTTGTGGCCCTCTCAACTTTTTAGCACATGCTATATGGCTGAAATGATGATACCATGCCAACTTTCAACCTTTTCAAAGTTCATTTGTAGTGCTTTTCAATTTAAGGGTCATTTAGCTCAAATAATGAACTAATACCAAAAAGAATGAACTAATAGCAAAAAGAATGCAGTAAAAGCAAAAAGAATGAACTAATAGCAAAAAGAATGAACTAAAAATAATCAATTAAAATATTCTGTTATGATAAACTATAAAAAAACTATAATATCCTTCAATAGCAAAAAGAATCAACTAAAAAACTTTTATAGAACTCCAATAGCAAAAGGAATCAACTCAAAAACTTTTATAAACCTCTAGTATTATTGAAACTAAAATTATATAAATGTTATGCAACCAAAATTATCAAAGTATTTTCTGTTCAAAACATTAAAAGCAAAAAGAATTTTCAAAAAGAATTTTTTTGTTAGAAACTTTAATAGAAAAAAGAATTATCATAAAGAATTTTTGTGTTAGAAACTAAAATAAAAAAAATTGTTTTTGAATATAATGATAAAACACAGTAATATTAAATAGCAGGAAAAGAATCACTCAAAAATCTATGTTTATAGTAAAGTTATTCAAAAACTAGTGATTCACACATATTTCAAAAAATTCAAATTTAAACTATTCAAATTGGAAAAAGAAATGGCACTAACAGAAAGTTTATATTTTTTATTACCTAAAAGCAAAAGGAACTAAAAAATAAAGCAAAAAACAAAAGAAAATAAATAATGCAAAAAACTGGGAGAAAACTGGGAAAAATAAAAAAATGCCACCTACTTGGCCACCACGACCTGAATACGACTAGAAACCCTACCATGGGCCAGGTTTGAGGCCCGTAGAAGGCCAAGTAGGCCCATCAGGCATAAAAGTGACGATTAGGCCCGTAAGCCTGCACTAGAGAGGAGCTTAAGAGGGGTGCGACAGTGGGGCTTATAAACCACTGCTCGCCCCTCTCAACTAGCGAGGTGGGACTAAAGTTTTGGCCACGGGCAGTACGAGTCCTTTGGTCCTGGTTGGTGCCACCAACCGGGACCAAAGGGGGCATTGGTACCGGTTCATCACACCAACCCAAAAACCATATCTTTTGTTGGTATGCGCTTGCGGGCATAAAAACTTGTGGTGCGACCTTCCATATTTTTCAGGACAACTTCTCTGGTCGCACAGCTGATGCAGACTTAATATTGAGTTAACCAATTCATGCCTAGAATGATGTCCAATTTGTTGGAATCGATGATTATCAACGAGGTTGGAAACTTGATGCCCTTGATGTCAATTTCCAAATTTCTGCAGACGAGATTGCTTCTGAGTAGGGATCCCGGGGATTGTACCAGCATGTGCTTTCCCAAAATCGAGCAAGGAAAATTGTTTTAGGAAGCAAAACTCCATGATATGAAAGAGTGGGAAGCCCCAGAGTCAAATAAAATTACGGCAGGTATGTCATTAACAAGAAACATACCAATGACGACTTCTGGGTCCTCTTGAGCTTCGTCTGCGGAGATGTGATGAATTTGCCCTTGAATCGTATCTGGGGCGGAATACGGCTCCATGTAGTTGACTTGCGGCTGGAAAGGAGCTACGTGCTTGTTGTTCTTTGGACACTGTCTGGCGTAGTGTTCGGTTTGACCACAGCTAAAACATGAATTGTTTCGCTAACAGTCTTCGCGCACCGGGCTGGTCACGACATTCTTGACTTGTGTAGTAATCTTGTTGACATTCTGCTGCCAATTTGGTTTGTACTCCACCTGAGTCTATTGCCAAGTACGAGCCTTTTGCACTGTTTGCATATCCTTCTTTGGCTCGAATTTGCGTTTGTGGTGGTTAACAGCTGGCTTGTGGTCGTGTAGGAGCTTGTGTTCCCTTTTCGCGATGAGGGCCTTGTTAACCAGCGTCAGGAAGTCTGGGAAATCAAACATTCTAAGAGTGCACCTGAGATGCTGATTCAGGCCTCCAAGGAACCGGTCGATCTTCCACTCTGCTGTGGCAACATCATGGAGAGAATAGCGGGCCAAATGGTTGAACTTGTTCAGGTACTCGTTGACGGTCATGTTACCTTGAGTGAGAGCGAGGAATTCGCGCTACTTGATTTTCATAACTCTGGTGGGAATATGATACTTGCGGAATTGTTCCTTGAATTTTTCCCAAGTAATATCCTCGTCTCCTGGCCATATTGCCTTGGCATTATCCCACCATATCGCGGCAGCTCCTTCAAGATAATGTGTTGCGAAGGGAACCTTGTCTCCTTCTTCAGTGCGAGCAATCTCCAGTTTCCTCTCCATAGTCCTTAGCCAGTCGTTGGCGTCCAAAGGATGAGTAGCGTGGTTGAAACTGGGAGGCTTGGTTCGCTGAAAATCTGACAGTTTGGAGTGATGGCCATTATGGTTTCCATTTTACCCAACCATAGCTTGCACACTCTTCAGGATTTCCAACAGTTTGTTGCTCCTTCTTTCTTCAAACATTCGTAGGATCTGATCGGTGGAAGGTGGATGTGGCGGTGGCGGCGGAGGTGGCTGGTACGGCTCGGGGGAATGTCCTGCCTGTCTTGCGGAACAACGTACAGGGACATCCTCACAAGCTTGGCTGCAGCTTTCATGCATCATCCTATTTTTGTTTTCCCCAATACATAGCAACCATGATGAGAAAATTCCAAAATGGGGGAAAAGCCAATGACAAATCCCGAAAGAAAACAACAAATGGAAACCAAGGCGAATAAAAAGTTCCAACATAATTATACATAGTCCCAACATGAAAGCAACATCACAGCGGGTCTACTACCCTCGTACATGAAACTACGCATCATGACAAGTGCGATTACAGCCATACATCATGCTCATGACTACAGCGATATGCTAACGGTCTACTACTCGGTCGGTGCTGCTGCAGGCTCTTCTCCTGAGCCGGACCCTGATCCTGAACTAATAATAGAGACCTCCGGGTCAAGAGGGACGCGACGACGCTGCCTTGAGGGCTCTCCCTTAGGGGCAGGCAGGGGATGGGATCTAAGCATACGAGCAGCAGGAGTGGCGACAAGGGAAGACCATGCAGCAGGATCGCTGCGAGGGTTCACCGTCAGAGGGTTAACAGTACCCTGCGAGGTCGTCGGTGGAATGGAGGTGGAAGAAACCAGAGCAGAAGTATAGATGATAGCGGGAAGAGGGTTCCTCATACGAGCAGCTGCGAGAGCGGTGCGAGCACGTGAAAGCTCCCGAGCTAACTTGTAGTTCAGGAGATAACTAGCGGTGATGTAGCGCGAAAGGTGGCTAGTGGGACGGTCGCATGCCGGATTAAACAAAGGGAAACGGATACGCCCATTCTCGTGCAGAGATGGGTAGAAGAAGAGACCAGGGTGGGTATGCATGCGGACCTCATTGTAGCGCAAGTCTACAAGAGCCTCGAGAGCAGCAAACTGAACCGCCTGGGATGGCGTAGAAGCAAGACCACCCTTAGTCTAACGAGTGTAAGCACCGGAAGGTGAACTGTGGTGCAGAGTGACCTCAGCATAATACGCATGCAATGCACCGGCTATATGCTCGCGATACACCCGATACTCTGGATCATCACCCTCTAGGTAGAGTCGTCGCCACACGTTCTGAAGCATATGCGGTGATGTGTACAAAGCTGGCTTAGGATGGTACAAGATCGGTACTGGTGCCTTCTACACTCACAAATCATTCGGTTAATAAACATGCATGCAATGTAACAATCGCCACTCAAATGAAGCTATCTACTGTCTCACTAACGCACTAACGGCCTAGCGTGTCCTACAATCAGCGCGGCTCCGATACCAAGCGTTGTGGCACCCCGGCTCAGAGCAACCGGTTTACGTTGCATTGCCAGCCCAGAGATCAAGTCTTCTGGCAATACACAACAACATGGTACAGAAACAACCGCTTTATTGATGCTGGCAGATTACATAGGTCTGATATTACATCGAGATTCGAGGCCAAGAAGCACACACGGTGCTGCTGGACAGTATGTACATTATTTAATGAACATGATGGGGCCTCGATCACACGAGCTACGCGGCAGCGGAAGAACGACGAAGTGGAACTCCATAGCACAGGGACACTAACGTGAACATGGCCTAGACATGAGATACGCTCCGATGCGAACTGACTTGCCTGAAAACTGGCATAACACGCTAGGTCAGTACATTGAATGTACTTTCAAGCTCACAACAAACATAAGCACGATGACAAACAATATCATGATATTTAACCAAATTAACACAATGCAAAACTAATGCCGAAGGAAAACAAACATTTCATGCAATGAGTCCCATGGACTCGCTTACCAGACGGTTATCCTGTAACCAAACAGTGACCATTCCTGGGTCACACCTGAAACCAAGCAAAGATGAACACCTTGAGTGTTCATGCTTCGCCACGAACCAATACATCAAAGTCATCACTTAGTTTGCAAGATTTATTAGAAAAGTTGATCCATGGTGTGACTTACTCCCGAGTTATGCCCATAACCGAGGACGCGGCTATCGATAGATTGATTACACTCTACAGAGGTAGCACACTTTACCCACACCACGGAATACCTGGCCTCACATTCCCATTTGGGTGGACCAAAGCATTCCGATGAAACCCTCCCTTTGTCATGCACTCCCCCCAGCCACTCCGACCAACTCCCCCGTAGGGCTAGGTCTTCGGTGGCCCCGTGTCTACCAAAGACACCAACGGCCACCGTCGTGGCAAAACGGTCCCAAACGGGGACAAGGTACCATAAAAACAAAAACGAGCACACAAGGTTATGTCTGCCTACCAGGCCAGGGTATGCACGCCCATAAACTTCCCTCGCGGGAGGCGCCGGTGAGGGACACAACAAAGGACCGAATCAAGACCTTCCCATAAGGTAAATGTGGTCGCGCTGAATTAAAAACCCGATTTAGTGGCACCATGATATGATCAACATCATATTCAAGTTGAACTTAATCAAGTTTATCTTTTATAAAAAAACTTTTTATCATCAACATGATATACCCCAAAGAGGATCATACAACTATTCGTCATGCAAAGCAAACAACTCATATTCATGGATCAAACTTAACAACATATACATCTTGCAATACTTAGAACCAAAACATCTCTAGTTATAACTCATTTTTATTTATCAAGCAATATTTTTATTTAATGAAACTAGCACTAGTAAAATAACTATCATTAATTTCCATAGCAATATGCATAGTGCAAAATATTACTCTACTTAGCCAAACAAGTTCATGCATTCAACCAGTAACTAAAACAAGCATATCAAGCATGGTAAAGTAACTAGAAATTAACCAAAGTTATTTATCAAATTTTAATTGCAAATAAGAAATCATATCCAAGTAGAAAATCATAGATATTGAAATGACACCATCCAAATGCTGGTGTGGCTTGCCTTAGTGTAGAGGATGATCACACCCCTCCTGGTTTGCTTCAAGACAAGCTTCTCCTTTTGAAAAAGAAATTAAAGCACAAAAATAATTGTCAAAACACAATCTGAAAATCACCAGAAATTCTAGACAGCAAGGACAAATCCACTTTCTGGTGTGCTGCTAGAGCTTTCTGCAACAAAGACAATGCAAAAAGAATCAAATCATTTGGACTTATGGTTTAGAAATGGTGGCTGGTCAAAGTTCGGTCAAATTTCTGAAATAATATTTGAATTAAACAGAAATCCTGGGGGCGTGACGTCGAAAGCGTAAAAACGAAATACGCCTCCACTCGTACCGCTTCGGCCGCGAGTGTTGAGACCGACAGTTGGGTCCCGTGCGTCAGGAGAGAGAGAGGCGGGCCTTCACCGGAGCTCATGCCGGGGACGAGGGGGTTTGGGGCTAGGCTAGAGGGATAGGGTTGAAGCGGGGCTCGAGGCGCACCTGCCCGTACCCGTGGCTTGACGAGAGGTGGACGGAGCTGCTCGCAGTTGAGCTCGCAGGCTACTATGGCGGACGGGGTTTCACCGGAGAGGTTGAAGACGACGGCTAGAGGCGGCTCTGAGGGCTCAGTGGTGTCCAGGAAGCACCAGCAGATCCCCAATGCCCCGCCCAAGCAGCTGCTTGAGATCGAGAGGCACCGAAGCACGGCGGCTGGACTGCGGGGATCGCCGCAGTCCTCTGGTCGGGGCGACGGCCACAGGCCTGCCCGACCGAGCTTCTGCTCATCTACGTGTTCGTGGAGGTGGTATGGAGTGGTGCTTGGCTAGGATTCGAGGTGGGGAGCGCTATATATAGCTGGAGCGAGGGGGGACGTGTCGCCGCCGGAGCTCTCTGGACACACGGTGAGCGGTGATGAGAAGCTCCAACGCGAGGGGGCAAACGCTTAGCGTCAACGCGGGAGCTTGCCCACGCTCGCGGGCGAGCACAGGAGGCGGTTGGGGAAGCGGACAAGTGCACGCGCACACTGTGGCGTTTTGGCCGTGACGCGCCCGTGCTTGCTGCGGCGCCTCCGGCGTCGACGAGCGCCAGGAAGCGGTCAAAGGTGATGGTTCGGGGCTTGTGGCGTGGTGTGGCAGTCAGCGGCGAGCGCTGGAACGAGCACGCGCGAAACTGAGACGCTGCCAGGCGCCGTGTCCACGCACGGTCACCAAGCTGGCATGGTCAAAATGACGCCCAGGAGCGGCCAAACCTTATCTACGCGCTCGACCGTGCAGTGTTTAGTCTAGGAGAGGTGATGTTTCATGCCCAGGCCGACCAGACTTGACTCCACTAAGCTAACAAGTTTCTGTCCAGAAACTTGGTCGCCAAGTTTGGCCACCTTCTAGAAGGCCATTAGGGCTGATCTCCTGGGGTTTAGGGTTACTTAGGAGGGTGTTTAAGCTCAAGAAATATCAAGGCTAAAAGCTCAAGAAAAAATGCACTTGCTGAACAAAGTGCATTTCTGGTCCAGAAGTGAAAATAGTTTCTACATCAAAAATATTACAAAAATTGATGCAATATTTTTGCATAGGAAGGTGTGCCAAGGTGCTAAGAATATTTAGGAATTATCTCAAATTTTTCTGAGCAAGAAAAATTGAGGTTGCTTTGGAGCACAAGTTTCTGAAATGAGTTTCAGAGAGAGAAATGAATATTTTTCTTTTATGAAAAATATTCATTTGATTATTTTGAGGATTGATGAGAGGAATAAAGAAGATAGGTCACTTGGGTGAAAGTCAAGGATATGCCCAAGTGCCAAGTCCATTTGAAATGATTCAAACTCCACTTCAAATCAGGGCAAAACCACGATAAAAACCAAGTCCAGAAAAGAGAGAGAAGGCAAGTCCGAAAAAAGAGAGAAGGCAAAATAGAGGCTGTCACATTTAAGAGTCTTGCTCCACAAGAGGGTCATGGAATCAATATCAAAGAATGTGGCAAAACCCATGAGTGCTAGTTGACAAATGGAAAGTAAATTGTATGCAAGGGACTCAACAAGCATGACTTTTCTCGATCGTGAGATCATGAGAAATGACAATCTTGCCAAGACCCAATACCTTGGAGGACAAGACATCAGCCCACTCGACATTGGTGGGCATAGATGGAATCTTTTGCACGTCCACCACCATGATCCCCCACCTCAAGCAAACATCTACAAGAGGTCAATGCTTGGTTTTAGGTACCCATTTTTTAATGGGTCCTTTGATGTTAGTAACAAGGGTCTTAGGAACCCAAATATACCATTCAAAGTACTCATAAGGAGAACCAACAAATTTAGCATAAACATGCCCATCACTAGCATGACACAACACATAAGAAGGGTTAAACTCCCCGGCTTTGTTGGAAGTGTTGGGGAACGTAGTAATTTCAAAAATATTCCATGCACACGCAAGATCATGGTGATGCATAGCAACGAGAGGGGAGAGTGTTGTCCACGTACCCTCACAGACCGAAAGCAGAAACGTTAGCACACCGCGGTTGATGTAGTCGTACGTCTTCACGATCCGACCGATCCAAGTACCGAACGTAGGGCACCTCCGAGTTCAGCACACGTTCAGCTCGATGACGTCCCATGAACTCCGATCCAGCAGAGCTTTGCGAGAGAGTTCCGTCAGCACGACGGCGTGATGACGGTGTTGATGATGCTACCGACGTAGGGCTTCGTCTAAGCACCGCTACGATATTACCGAGGTGGAATATGGTGGAGGGGGGCACCGCACACAGCTAAGAGATCAATGACGATTGTTGTGTCTAGAGGTGCCCTCCTGCCCCCGTATATAAAGGAGCAAGGGAGGAGGAGGCCAGCCTAGGAGGAGGGCGAGCCAAGGGTGGGGAGTCCTACTAGGACTCCCAAGCCCTAGTAGGATTCCCCTTTCCTTTCCGTAGTAGGAGAGAAGGAAAGAGGGGGAGAGGGAGAAGGAAAATGGGGCTGCATCAGAAAATCCTATTCGCCGCTCGCTGCGGCAAACTGTCGAGCGATCGCACAGGGGCAGCACAGCGAGCGACAGAAATAGGCCGGCCCACACATAATGCGTCCAAACCGGTTTGGGAACCTTCCAGAAGGTTCCCTAAACCGGGTTTTTTACGTGTATCGTTTTTTCCTGGTTCTTTTTCGGCTTTCTATCGTTTTCTTATTTCTCTTTTTTTCGTTTCTGTTTCTTTTTCATTTTTTCGTTTTTTGTTTCTTGTTTCACTTTCTTTTTCAAGTTTATTTTTCTTTTTCAGAATATGTTCATAGTTTTACAAAATGTTTATGATTTTCCTTTTTATTTCCTTTTCTTTTCTTCTCTTCATTTAAAAAAATCAAAAAATTAAATTTTGTTCGTGTTACCAAAAAATGTTCTCAAAATTCAAAATTTGTTCTCGTTACACAACAAAGTACAAAACTTCTGAAATTCAGAAAATGTACTGAATTTCAATTTTTTGTTCACATATTCAAAAAATGTTCGCGCTTCCAAATTTGTTCGGGATTTTTCAAAATTTCTCTCCGTTTCAAAATGTGTTCTCAAGATTCAAAAAATGTTCGTGCTTTAGAAAATTGTTTGGACTTCCAAATTTGTTCGGAATTTTTCAAAATTTCTCTCCATTTCAAAATATGTTCTCAAGATTCAAAAAATGTTTGTGCTTTAAAAAATTGTTTGTGCTTCCAAATTTGTTCAGGATTTCTTAAAATTGTTCACCGTTTCAAAATTTGTTCTCAAGATTCAAAAAATGTTTGGGAATTGAAAAAAATGTTCCAGCTTTCCAAATTTGTTCACAAATTTCTTTTTTCAAGTTTATTTTACTTTTTCAAAAAGTGTCCAGAATTTTAAAAAATGATTACATTTTTCAAATTTTTGTTAAAAATATATGAAACTCTTTCCTGTTTTCAAATTTCGTTTCAAATGTACAAAATTTGAAAAAGATGAGAATCTCAATAATTGTTTGCATTTTCAAAATTTGTTTAAAAATGCAAAAAATGATCCATTTCGCAATTTTGGTTCATTTTTCAAAAATTGATCGGAATCTTACAATTGTTCTGAAAATTTGTTCAGAATGTTAATTTTTGTTTTCATTTTTTTCAAATTTTGTTCATGTTGTTCGTGTTTTCGGAAGTTTGGAGTTGAAGAATTGTTCGGAGTGTTAATTTTTTTCTCATTTTTGTTCCTATTTTAAAAATTGTTCAGAATCTTATTTTTGTTCTTAAAATTTGTTCAGAATGTTAATTTTTGTTCACATTTTTTAAACTTTTGTCATGTTATTTGTGTTTTCAAAAGTTTGGAGTTTAAAATTTGTTTTGAATGTTAATTTTTGTTCTCATTTTTATAAATTTTGTTCATTTTTACTGAAAATGTTCCTGTTTTCGAATTTTGTTCATAAATTTCAAAATTTGTTCGCTCATTTGAAAAAATGTTCCGTAATTCGAAAAATGTTCACCTTCTTAAAAACTATGTTCACACACCAAAAACTACTTTTTGTAAAAAAAATCACGTTTGTTTTAAAAAAAATAAGAAATTTTAAATAATGTTCACATGTTTAAATTTTGTCATAAATTAAAAAATGTATCGGAATTACCACATTGGCTATGGACTAGCTTCCCTGGCGTGAGGAGAAGAGTTCGATCAGTTGCCCACAAATTTCATTTTTATGGAATTTAGCGAACTTGTTTTATTTTTACGGCTCCATATAGTTCTTTAAGGGGCGCGTTGCAATCCTATCAGGGTAGCGCGTGTGCCGCAGTGGCTTGCGCATCGTGGGCATCTATTTATGGTCGCGAGTTCGATTCCTATGTAGCTTATCCTTTTTCGGCGAGTTTTTATTCCGCCAAGAGCAGCAAATGGGCCGGCCCAGGTGACCCGTTTCCTGTGCGAAGCTGCAGCATTTTGCCGCAGTAAGCGGCACATAGGAGGTCCCGGCTGCACCCTTTGTCCAATTCGACCAGAGGGGGGGTGCACGCCTCCTTCCTTTTGGCCTCTCTCCTCGATTCCCGTATGGCCCAATAAGGCCCATATACTCCCCGGCGAATTCTCGTAACTCTCCGGTACTCCGAAAAATACCCGAATCACTCGGAACCTTTCTGAAGTCCGAATATAGTCGTCCAATATATCGATCTTTACGTCTCGACCATTTCGAGACTCCTCATCATGTCCCTGATCTCATCCGGGACTCCAAACTACCTTCGGTACATCAAAACACATAAACTCATAATACCGATCGTCACCGAACTTTAAGCGTGCAGACCGTACGGGTTCGAGAAGTATGTAGACATGACCGAGACATATCTCCGGTCAATAACCAATAGCGGAACCTAGATGCTCATATTGGCTCCCACATATTCTACGAAGATCTTTATCAGTCAAACCGCATAACAACATACGTTGTTCCCTTTGTCATCGGTATGTTACTTGCCCGAGATTCGATCGTCGGTATCTCAATACCTAGTTCAATCTCATTACCGGCAAGTCTCTTTACTCGTTATGTAATGCATCATTTCACAACTAACTCATTAGTCACATTGCTTGCAAGGCTTATAGTGATGTGCATTACCGAGAGGGCCCAGAGATACCTCTCCGACAATCGGAGTGACAAATCCTAATCTCAAAATACGCCAACTCAACAAGTACCTTCGGAGACACCTGTAGAGCACCTTTATAATCACCCAATTACATTGTGACATTTGGTAGCACACAAAGTGTTCCTCCGGTAAACGGGAGTTGCATAATCTCATAGTCATATGAACATGTGTATAAGTTATGAAGAAGGCAATAGCAACATACTAAACGATCAAGTGCTAAGCTAACGAAATGGGTCAAGTCAATCACATCATTCTCCTAATGATGCGATCCCGTTAATGAAATGACAACGCATGTCTATGGCTAGGAAACTTAACCATCTTTGATTCAACGAGCTAGTCAAATAGAGGCATACTAGTGACACTATGTTTGTCTATGTATTCACACATGTATTATGTTTTCGGTTAATACAATTCTAGCATGAATAATAAACATTTATCGTGAAATATGGAAATAAAATAATAACTTTATTATTGCCTCTAGGGCATATTTCCTTCAGTCTCCCAATTGCACTAGAGTCAATAATCTAGTTTACATCGCCATGTGATTTAACACCAATATTCACATTTGTTTGTGATTAATACCCATAGTTCACATCATCATGTGATGAACACCCAAAGGGTTTACTAGAGTCAATAATCTAGTCCACATCGCTATGTGATTAACACCCAAAGAGTACTATGGTATGATCATGTTTTGCTCGTGAGAGAAGTTTAGTCAATGGGTTTGTCACATTCAGAGCCGTATGTATTTTGCAGATATTCTATGTCTGCAATGCTCTGCACGGAGCTACTCTAGCTAATTGCTCCCACTTTCAATATGTATCTAGATTGAGACTTAGAGTCATCTGGATCAGTGTAAAAGCTTGCACCGATGTAACTCTTTACAACGGGCTCTTTTATCACCTGCATAATCGAGAAATATTTCCTTAGTCCTTACTAATGATATTCTTGACTGTTGTCTAGTGATCTACTTCTAGATCAAAAATTGTACTCCCTTGCCAAACTCAGAGTAAGGTATACAATAGATCTAGTACACAGCATAGCATACTTTATAGAACCTATGACTGAGGCATAGGGAATGACTTTTCATTCTTTTTCTATTTTCTACCATGGTTGGGTTTTGAGTCTTACTCAACTTCACACCTTGCAACATAGGCAAGAACTCCTTCTTTGACTATTCCATTTTGAACTATTTCAAAATCTTATCAAGGTATGAGCTCATTGAAAAATCTTATCAAGCGTCTTGATCTATCTCTATAGATCTTGATGCTCAATGTGTAAGAAGCTTCACCGAGGTCTCTCTTTGAAAAACTCTTATTCAATTATCCTTTTATGCTATCCAGAATTGCAATATCATTTCCAATTAACAATATGTCATCTACATATAGTTTTAGAAATGTTACAGAGCTCCCACTCACTTTCTTGTAAATATAGGCTTCTCCAAAAGTCTGTATAAAACCATATGCTTTGATCAACTCATCAAAGCGTATATTCCAACTCCGAGATGCTTGCACCAGTCCATAGATGGATCGCTGGAGCTTGCACAATTTATTAGCATCTTTAGGATTGACAAAATCTTCTGGTTGCATCATATACAACTCTTCTTTAATAAATCCATTAAGGAATGCAGTTTTTGACATCCATTTGTCAGATTTCATAAAATGTGGCAATTGCTAACATGATTCGGACAGACTTAAGCATCAATACGAGTGAGAAAATCTCATCGTACTCAACACCTTGAACTTGTCGAAAAACTTTTTTGCGACAAGTCAAGCTTTGTAGATAGTAACACTACTATCAGTGTCCGTCTTCCTCTTGAAGATCCAT
The DNA here is from genome assembly GCF_018294505.1 of Triticum aestivum. Taxonomy (NCBI): domain Eukaryota; kingdom Viridiplantae; phylum Streptophyta; class Magnoliopsida; order Poales; family Poaceae; genus Triticum; species Triticum aestivum. The sequence continues at coordinate 16,701 of NW_025225219.1, forward strand.
TTATTTTCTATGGCTTGCCGATCATCAGGCAAGTCCACCAAAGTCCACACTTTGTTCTCATACATGGATCTCATCTCAGATTTATGGCCTTCAAGCCATTTCACGAAATCTGGGCTCGTCATCACTTCCTCATAGTTCGTAGGTTCATCATGATCTAGTAACATGACTTCCAGAACAAGATTACCGTACCACTCTGGTGCGGATCTTACCCTGATTGACCTACGAGGTTTGGTAGTAACTTGATCTGAAGTTTCATGATCAATATCATTAGCTTCCTCACTAATTGGTGTAGGCGTCACAGGAACCGGTTTCTGTGATGAACTACTTTCCGATTCGGGAGAAGGTACAATTACCTTATCAAGCTCTACTTTCCTCCCACTCACTTCTTTCGAGAGAAACTTCTTCTCTAGAAAGGATCGATCTTAGCAACGAATATTTTGCCTTCGGATCTGTGATAGAAGCTGTACCCAACAGTTTCCTTTGGGTATTCTATGAAGATGCACTTCTCCGATTTGGGTTCGAGCTTATCAGGTTGAAACTTTTCACATAAGCATCGCAGCCCCAAACTTTAAGAAACGGCAACTTTGGTTTCTTGCCAAACCACAGTTAATAAGGCGTCGTCTCAATGGATTTTGATGGTGCCCTATTTAAAGTGAATGCAGCTGTCTCTAATGCATAACCCCAAAATGGTAGTGGTAAATCGGTAAGATACATCATAGATCGCACCATATCCAATAAAGTGCAGTTATGACGTTCGGACACACCATTACGATGTGATGTTCCATGTGGCGTGAGCTGTGAAACTATTCCACATTGTTTTTAAATGAAGGCCAAACTCATAACTCAAATATTCTCTTCTACAATCAGATCATAGAAACTTTATTTTCTTGTTACGATGATTCTCCACTTCACTCTAAAATTCTTTGAACTTTTCAAATGTTTCAGACTTGTGCTTCATTAGGTAGATATACTCATATCTTCTCAAATCATCTGTGAAGGTCAGAAAATAACGATACCCGCCACGAACATCAACACTGATTGGACAGCATACATTGGTATGTATTATTTCTAATAAGTCAGTAGCTCATTCCATTGTTCCGGAGAA
>NW_025225219.1:17900-19033 GCF_018294505.1 Triticum aestivum
GGAGTTTTAGTCACCTTGCCCAAAAGGCACGGTTCGCAAGCATCAAATGATTCATAACCAAGTGATTCCAAAAATCCATCTTTATGGAGTTTCTTCATGCGCTTTACACCGATATGACCCAAACAGCTGTGCCACAAATAAGTTGCACTATCATTATCAACTTTGCATCTTTTGGCATCAATATTATGAATATGTGTATCACTACGATCGAGATCCAACAAACTATTTTCATTGGGTGTATGACCATCGAAGGTTTTATTCATGTCAACAGAACAACAATTATCCTCTGATTTTAAATGAATAACCGTATTGCAATAAACATGATCAAATCATATTCATGCTCAACACAAATGCCAAATAACATTTATTTAGGTTCAGCACTAATCCTGATAGTATAGGGAGTGTGTGATGATGATCATATCAATCTTGAAACCACTTCCAACACACATCGTCACTTCACCCTCAACTAGTCTCTGTTTATTCTGTAACTCCTGTTTCGAGTTACTATTTTTTAGCAACCGAACAAGTATCAAATACCCAGGGGCTACTATAAACACTATTAAGGTACACATCAATAACCTGTATATCAAATATACCCTTGTTCACTCTGCCATCCTTCTTATCCACAAAATATTCAGGGAATTTCCGCTTCCAGTGACCATTTCCTTTGCAGTAGAAACACTCAATTTCAGGCTTTTGGTCCAGTTTTGGGCTTCTTCGCGGGAGTGACAACTTGCTTGTCATTCTACTTGAAGTTTCCCTTTCTTTCCCTTTGCCCTTTTCTTGAAACTAGTGGTCTTGTCAATCATCAACACTTGATGCCCTTTCTTGATTTCTACCTTCATTGATTTCATCATTATTAAAAGCTCAGGAATCGTTTTCGTCATCCCTTGCATACTATAGTTCATCACGAAGTTCTTCTAACTTGGTGATGGTGACTAGAGAACTCTGTCAATCACTATCTTATCTGGAAGATTAACTCCCACTTGATTCAAGCGATTGTAGTACCCAGACAATCTAAGCACATGCTCACTAGTTGAGCAATTCTCCTCCATCTTCTGGCTATAGAACATGTTGGAGACTTCATATCTCTCAACTCGGGTATTTGCTTGAAATATTAACTTCAACTCCTC
>NW_025225219.1:19281-28472 GCF_018294505.1 Triticum aestivum
AACATGTCATATGGTCCATGACGTTCAAAACGTCTTTGAAGTCCCGATTCTAAGCCGTTAAGCATGGTACACTAAACTATCAAGTAGTCATCATTTTGAGCTAGCCAAACGTTCATAACATCTGCATCTGCTCCTGCAATAGGTTTGTCACCTAGCGGTGCATCAAGGACATAATTCTTCTGTGCAGCAATGAGGATAATCCATAGATCACGGATCCAATCCGCATCATTGCTACTACCATCTTTCAACTTAGTTTTCTATAGGAACACATATAAAACATAGGGAAGCAACAACGTGAGCTATTGATCTACAACATAATTTGCAAAATACTACCAGGACTAAGTTCATGATAAATTAAAGTTCAATTAATCATAGTACTTAAGAACTCCCACTTAGATAGACATCCCTCTAATCATCTAAGTGATCACGTGATCCAAATCAACTAAACCATGTCCGATCAACACGTGAGATGGACTAGTTTTCAATGGTGAACATCACTATGTTGATCATATCTACTATATGATTCACGCTCGACCTTTCGATCTCCAGTGTTCCAAGGCCATATATGTATATGCTAGGCTCGTCAAGTTTAACCTGAGTATTCCGCGTGTTGTATTTGAACGTAGAGCTATCACACCCGATCATCATGTGGTGTATCAGCACGAAGAACTTTCGCAACGGTGCATACTCAGGGAGAACACTTACACCTTTAAATTTAGTGAGAGATCATCTTATAAGGCTACCGTCAAACAAAGCAAAATAAGATGCATTAAAGGATAAACATCACATGCAATCAATATAAGTGCTATGATATGGCCATCATCATCTTGTGCTTGTGATCTCCATCTCCTAAGCACCGTCATGATCACCATCATCACCAGCGCGACACTTTGATCTCCATCGTAGCATCGTTGTCGTTTCGCCACCTATTGCTTCTACGACTATCGCTACCGCTTAGTGATAAAGTAAAACAATTACAGGGCGATTGCATTGCATACAATAAAGCGACAACCATATGGCCTGCCAGTTGCCGATAACTCGGTTACAAAACATGATAATCTCATACAATAAAATATAGCATCACGTCCTGACCATATCACATCACAACATGCCCTGCAAAAACAAGTTAGACGTCCTCTACTTTGTTGTTGCAAGTTTTCCATGGCTGCTACGGGCTGAGCAAGAACTGTTCTTACCTACGCATCAAAACCACAACGATAGTTCGTCAAGTTAGTGTTGTTTTAACCTTCTCAAGGACCGGGCGTAGCCACACTCGGTTCAACTAAAGTTGGAGAAACTAACACCCGCCAGCCACCTATGTGCAAAGCACGTCGGTAGAACCAGTCTGGCATAAGCGTATGCATAATGTCGGTCTGGGCCGCTTCATCCAACAATACCGCCGAACCAAAGTATGACATGCTGGTAAGTAGTATGACTTGTATCACCCACAACTCACTTGTGTTCCACTCGTGCATATAACATCTACGCATAAAACCAGGCTCCGATACCATGTTGGAAAACGTAGTAATTACAAAAAAATTCCTACGCACACGCAAGATCATGGTGATGCATAGCAACGAGAGGGTAGAGTGTTGTCCACGTACCCTCGTAGACCGAAAGCGGAAGCGTTAGAGAAATGCGGTTGATGTAGTCGTACGTCTTCACGATCTGACCGATCCAAGTACCAAACGTATAGAACCTCCGAGTTCAGCACACGTTCAGCTCGATGACGTCCCACGAACTCCGATCCAGCAGAGCTTTGCGAGAGAGTTCCATTAGCACAACGGCGTGATGACGGTGTTGATGATGCTACCGACGCAGGGCTTCGCCTAAGCACCGCTATGATATTACCGAGGTGGAATGTGATGGAGGGGGGCACCGCACACGGCTAAGAGATCAATGATCAATTGTTGTGTCTAGAGGTGCCCCCTGCCCCCGTATATAAAGGAGCAAGGGGGGAGGCGGCCGGCCTAGGAGGAGGGCGCGCCAAGGGTGGGGAGTCCTACTAGGACTCCCAAGCCCTGGTAGGATGCCCCTTTCCTTTCCGGAGTAGGAGGGAAGGAAAGAGGGGGAGAGGGAGAAGGAAAAGGGGGCTGCACCCCTTGTCCAATTCGGATCAGAGGGGGGGCGCACGCCTCCTTCCTTTTGGCCTCTCTCATCTATTCCCGTATGGCCCAATAAGGCACATATACTCCCTGGCGAATTCCCGTAACTCTCCGGTACTCCGAAAAATACCCGAATCACTCGGAACCTTTCCGAAGTCCGAATATAGTCATCCAATATATCGATCTTTACGTCTCGAACATTTCAAGACTCCTCGTCATGTCCCCGATCTCATCCGGGACTCCGAACTACCTTCGGTACATCAAAACACATAAACTCATAATACCGATTGTCACCGAACTTTAAGCATGCGAACCCTGCGGGTTCGAGAACTATGTAGACATGAACGAGACATATCTCCGGTCAATAACCAATAGCGGAACCTGGATGCTCATATTGGCTTCTGATGGGGTTATGTACCTAGGGTAGGGTCATGGACCTGATCTAAGTACCTTACCCAAGGACACCCTTAGAAGAAGTCGCCTTCCAGTCGACCAACGAGAGACACACTCGACTGACTTGAAGGACTCGACCACGAAGACTCACTCGACCACCAGAAGGTCAAGAGGCACTCTGCACTGCAACGGCCTGTAATCAAGTAGACTTTATGATAGTAAAGGCACTTTATGTGGGGCGTTACCAGTAACGCCCCAGACTTAACTCACCTTAAACCCTCTCCTACGTGGGCTGGCTGGGGTCCTGGCGCACTCTATATAAGCCACCCCCCTCCACAGGCAGAAGGGTTCGGCACCTTGTAACTCAGATACTCATAATCCACTTGACCGCCTCCGGGCTCCGAGACGTAGGGATGTTACTTCCTCCGAGAAGGGCCTGAACTCGTACATCCCTTGTGCTTACAACCTCTCCATAGCTAGGACCTTGCCTCTCAATACCTACCCCCCACTCTACTGTCAGGCTTAGAACCACGACAGTTGGCGCCCACCGTGGGGCAGGTGTTTTAGCGATTTTGTGGAGAAGTTGCGTTTCTTCCGAGTACTTTCATCATGGTGTCTGCTGGAGTTTTGGTCGAGGGTCAAGAGATCCGTCTCGGCACTCTCTCCTTCATCACCGACGACTCCGCATGGCTCCAGGAGGCTCCACTCGACGTGGATGCGCTCCCCGTCCGCGGTGCGACGCATTTTCGCGCATGTGTACGTGGCGTTCTGCTGCGGCAACCGTCGACCCAGTATCGGTCGGCTCCTTTATCGTCCACCCTCCCGGTCTCCCGCCAGCGCAAGCGCTCAGGTCGGTCGAGGCTTCAGCGATGGGTGAGGCACGCGGTGGCTCGCCAATCGGCCACCATCCAAGTTGCGGCAATCGAGCCCGACGAACCTCTCTACGGCTTGTTCGGTCAGTCGACTGGCTCCGTAGAAACTGCATCCGAGTGCGGTAGCAGTGATCCAGCGGCGGAAATCTTGATGGTCGACGGGCCCCACAGTCCCCCTGGCTTCGCCCGTGGAGGTGGAGCAGGTGACGGCGGCGACCCTACACGAGGCTACGAAGAGTACCAGCCCGAGCCACTCGACTCTCTGCAAAGAGAGGAACTTCGCCGCAGGAACGAGGATCCCCTGCGTATTCCCATCGCAGGAGAAACCCCCGAGGCTCGTGCCTTGGAGGAGGCGCGTCTGGCCAATTTGGCCGAGCGCACTCGACTGGAGAACCTTCAGCGAGCACTCGACGAGCGCGCGCGGCAACAAGTTCCCGACACCAGTCGACGCCAACTCTTCCCGCCAACTTAGGTATATCGAACCCCAATTCAGAATTTAGCAGCTGCGACCCGTATAGCAGAGTCCATCCAGCCTTCGCAGTCGGAAGCTGGCAGAGGTTTGTTGCAGATCAGGGATCTACTCCGGGCAGCAGGAGATCAGAATTCAGTCGTGTCTCAGTCGCGCAACAGAATTCATAGTCGATCCGTCACTGTGAATACGGTTCAGTCGGCGCACAGCCCCAGATCGCCTCCGCGGCGTGAAGGGCGCGGGAATCGACGAGATCAATATGACGACAGACTCGACCGAGATGACAGGCGTCAAGTGCCCTATTCCCCTCCGAGGGGTGGGTCTTACGCTCCTCGGCAGCCAGATGATAGGCGTCAGTACAGTACAGGGCGTAGGGTTCCAGTCGACCCCAGAGAACCAGGCTTCGACGCGCGATCCATTATCGTGCAAGGGTTGGTCGACCGGAACAGAGCCCATCGAGGTGCACTCGACAGAGATGTACCCACAAGCAGTCGAGTGCATGTTTCTGGCCCTGAATGTTTCACAAGGAGGACAGTGAGGAAGGATATCCGCATATCAACTCCACTCTGATGATCTTTGCAGATGTGGAAAGCAGAAGTCGACTGAAAGTGATTAACCGAGAGGTGAACATGGTTGCCCCCGCAAAAGCAAATTATCTGAAGTGGTCTCAAACACCCATCACATTCGACCAATCTGATCACCCGACTCATATTGCCACCCCTGGGAGGCAAGCTTTGGTGGTCGATCTAGTTGTCGAAGGCACTCGACTGACAAAGGTGCTAATGGATGGTGGAAGTGGGCTGAACTTATTGTATGCAGACACATTGAAAGGTATGGGCATTCCGATGTCCCGACTGAGCACTAGTAACATGAGCTTTCATGGAGTTATACCAGGGAAGAAGGCCGAGTCACTCGGCCAGATAGCTTTGGACGTGGTGTTTGGCGATTCAAAGCATTTTCGCAAAGAAAAGTTGACGTTTGAGGTCGTGGATTTTCAGAGTGCATATCATGCCATTTTGGGGAGACCAGCTTACGCGCGGTTCATGGCTCGACCATGCTACGTATACCTCAAATTGAAGATGCCCGGTCCCAAAGGAGTGATCACTGTCACCGGTGATAGGAAAAAGGCAGAAGAGTGCTTTTAGAAGGGCTCCAAGATTGCCGATTCCTAGGTGACAGCAGTCGAGTTCGAAGAATACAAGCAAAACGCAGATCCGAGTGACTTGCTGCGATCCAAGAAGCCCGCCACAGAGTCTGCATTCCAGTCGTCCGGTGAGACGAAGCCTGTTCACATTCACCCGACCGACCCCGAAGCAGCTCCGACCCGCATCTCCACGACACTCGACCCAAAATAGGAAGAAGCGCTCATCCAGTTCCTCCGTGAGAACTGGGACATTTTTGCATGGAAGCCCGCTGACATGCCAGGTGTTCCCAGGGGACTGGCTGAGCATCGCCTAAGAGTCGACTCATCTGCAAAACCAGTCAAAGAGCATCTTCGGCGGTCCGCCGTCCAGAAGAGAAAAGCCATTGGCGAAGAAGTGGCTCGACTGTTGGCGGCAGGATTTATCCGAGAGATATACCACTCCGAGTGGCTCGCTAATGTCGTCATGGTTCCTAAGAAGGACAAGTCACTCCGAATGTGCATTGATTTCAAGCACATCAACCGGGCCTGCCCGAAAGATCATTTTCCTCTCCCTCGCATAGATCAAATTGTTGACTCGACCGCGGGATGTGAGAGGTTATCTTTTTTAGATGCCTACTCCGGATACCACCAGATCCGTCTGTATGGGCCCGACGAGGTAAAAACAGCTTTCATCACTCCATTCGGGTGCTTCTGCTATATCACCATGCCATTCGGCCTCAAGAATGCCGGAGCCACATTTATGCGAATGATTCAGAAGTGTCTACTCACTCAAATCAGTCGGAATGTGGAAGCTTATATGGATGATATCGTTGTCAAGTCGCGAAAAGGTTCCGACCTGCTCACTGACCTCGCCGAAACATTTGCCAACCTCAGAAGGTATGATATCAAGCTCAATCCATCAAAGTGCACATTTGGAGTTCCTGGTGGCAAGTTACTCGGTTTTCTCGTTTCCGAACGGGGAATCGACGCTAACCCAGAGAAGATGGGCACTATTCTCCGAATGAAACGCCCTGTGCGAGTGCATGATGTCCAGAAGCTTACTGGATGCTTGGCCGCATTAAGTCGATTCATCTCACGACTCGGTGAAAAGGCATTACCTCTTTACCGACTGATGAAGAAGACAGACAAGTTCGAGTGGACTCCAGAGGCTGATGCAGTGTTTGCCGAGCTAAAAGCTCTGCTCTCCACCCAGCCGGTGCTTGCTGCTCCAATCAGCAAAGAACCTCTGTTGCTCTATATCGCAGCCACAGGACAAATTGTTAGTACTGTGCTAACGGTCGAGCGGGAAGAAGAAGGAAAAGCTCTCAAAGTTCAGCGCCCAGTGTATTATTTGTCTGAAGTCTTGACTCCATCCAAGCAGAGATATCCTCATTATCAGAAGCTTGTGTATGGAATATACATGACCACAAAGAAGGTTGCTCATTATTTCTCTGATCATTCCATCACAGTCATCAGCGACGCTCCACTATCAGAGATTTTGCACAACAGAGATGCAACTGGTCGAGTGGCCAAATGGGCGATTGAACTTCTTCCCCTTGATATCAAGTTTGAGGCAAAGAAAGCCATTAAGTCCCAGGCAATAGCAGATTTCCTTGCCGAGTGGATTGAACAGCAGCAGCCGACTGAAGTTCACTCGGAGCATTGGACCATGTTTTTTGATGGCTCTAAGATGTTGAATGGTTCCGGTGCTGGGGTTGTCCTGGTTTCCCCTAGAGGAGATAAGCTCAGATATGTGCTCCAGATTCACTTTGATTCCTCCAACAATGAGGCAGAATATGAAGCCCTCTTATATGGGTTGCGCATGGCCATTTCACTCGGCGTCCATCGCCTGATGGTCTATGGCGACTCGGATTTAGTGGTCAATCAGGTGATGAAAGGGTGGGACGTGAGAAGCCCAGCCATGACTGGATACTGCAGTGCAGTGAGGAAGCTGGAAAAGAAGTTCGAGGGGTTGGAGCTCCATCATATACCCCGACTGAAAAATCAAGCAGCTGATGATCTAGCAAAGATAGGTTCCAAGAGAGAAGCCATTCCGAGTGGTGTGTTCTTGGAGCATATACACACTCCGTCAGTCAAAGAGGATCCTTTCACCGAAGAAACTCCACAGCCCAAGAGTGCCACAGATCCGACTGAAGTTGAAGTCCCAGCGGTGGTCGACTTGATCATGGAGGTTTTGGTGGTCATTCCCGACTGGACGATTCCGTATGTCGCATATATCCTGAGGAAAGAGCTCCCGGAGAATGAGGAAGAGGCTCGACAGATCGTCCGCCGATCTAAGGCCTTTACCGTAATCAAAGGACAATTATACAGAGAAAGCGCGACTGGAGTTGGTCAGAAGTGCATAACACCAGAAGAAGGTCGACTCATCCTCAATGATATTCACTCGGGGACCTGTGGTCATCATGCGTCCTCTCGGACCATCGTGGCCAAAGCATACCGAGCCGGATTTTACTGGCCAAAGGCGAATGAGATGGCAAAAGAGATAGTGGATAAGTGCGAGGGACGTCAATTCTACTCGAATATGTCACACAAGCCTGCGTCGGCTCTGAAGACCATTCCACTCGTCTGGCCTTTCGCAGTATGGGGATTGGACATGGTCGGTCCTTTGAGAACAGGACGAAGTGGCTTCACGCATGTACTGGTGGCAGTCGACAAGTTCACCAAGTGGATCGAGGCTAAACCAATCAAGAGCCTTGACACCGGTACTGCTGTAAGCTAGGGAACTAATATTCAGATATGGAGTCCCACACAGCATCATTACGGATAATGGGTCGAACTTTGACTCAGAGGAATTCAGAGCTTTCTGCAACTCCCAGGGCACGCGGGTCGACTACGCTTCAGTCGCCCATCCACAGTCGAATGGACAAGCAGAGCGAACTAATGGACTGATTCTTAAGGGATTGAAGCCTCGACTGATGCGTGATCTCAAACACGCGGCTGGAGCTTGGGTCGACGAACTTCCCTCAGTACTCTGGGGACTGCGGACCACACCTAATCGGTCGACCGGAAGAACTCCATTCTTCTTGGTCTACAGAGCTGAAGCAGTCTTGCCGAGTGATCTTCTCCACAATGCTCCTCGAGTTGAAATCTACAACGAAGCAGAGGCTGAACAAGCGCGGCAAGACGCAGTCGACCTTTTAGAGGAAGAAAGGGAGATGGCTCTGATCCGGTCGACCATTTACCAACAAGATTTGCGTCGTTTTCACGCCAGAAATGTGAGAGGTCGAGCCTTCCAGGAAGGAGATTTGGTTCTCCGAGTGGATCAGCACAAACCACACAAGCTTGCTCCTTCTTGGGAAGGTCCCTTCATCGTCACCAAGGTTCTCCACAACGGGGCGTACCGTCTTTACAACGTCGAGCATAATATCGACGAGCCCCGAGCTTCGAACGCGGAGCTACTCCGCCCATTTTACACTTAAGTTTTATCACTCGGATGAGTTGCAATAAAGTACTTCTGTAGTTCATGGACCTCAAAATAATAGTGTCATAGTCCCTCCATAATTTCTGTCGCTTTTTATTTTTGTCCAGTAAAATTCCCCCTCAGTGGGTGACTTAGCTGCGAATCCGTTTCGCCTAAGTTTGTAAAAATCCTACCGAGTGGCGAGCCAGACTCCCACTCGGAGGCTTAGCTGCGAATCTGTTTCGCCTAAGTTATCAAAGTCCTACCGAGTGGCGAGCCAGACTCCCACTCGGAGGCTTAGCTGCGAATCTGTTTCGCCTAAGTTATCAAAATCCTACCGAGTGGTAAGCCAGCCTTCCACTCGGGGGCTTAGCTGCAGCCCTGTGCTCGCCTAAGTTATAAAAATCCTACCGAGTGGTAAGCCAGCCTTCCACTCGGGGGCTTAGCTGCAGCCCTGTGCTCGCCTAAGTTATAAAAATCCTACCGAGTGGCAAGCCAGCCTTCCACTCGGGGGCTTAGCTGCAGCCCTGTGCTCGCCTAAGTTACAAAAATCCTACCGAGTGAAGAGCAACCCTCTCACTCGGAGGCTTAGCTGCAGTCCAAGCACTCGCCTAAGTTATCAAAATCCTACCGAGTGTAGAGCAACCCTCTCACTCGGGGGCTTAGCTGCAGTCCAAGCACTCGCCTAAGTTATCAAAATCCTACTGAGTGAGGAGCAACCCTCTCACTCGGAGGCTTAGCTGCGGTCCAAACACTCGCCTAAGTTACAAAAATCCTACCGAGTGTAGAGCAACCCTCTCACTCGGGG
>NW_025225220.1:0-17379 GCF_018294505.1 Triticum aestivum
CTACCGCATCACAGCCCACCCCTACGGTCAGCGCTGTCCACGGCCTCCAGTAGGCTACAAACACTAGAAACTACTTGCAACTCCTGGACGGAGAACTAGGGTGAATAAGAAGCCGAGAGGGTCCATTGGTTTCGGGCCCAATGCATGGTAGTAGCTGATTCTTAAATCACACATACAGATCTCAGTGCTTAAGGTCGGCTTCAATGAAACAACCCACCATGTACTCCTACATGGCCTCTCATCGATACCTTTACCAAATCGTGTTCACCACACCACTCTCATTACCGACATAAACATTTCACTCTAGCCATCACCCAGATGAACTAGACCTGACACGACTCTAAGCATAGCAGGCATAGCAAGGTAGGAACAACACATACATATGGCTCAATCAACTCCTACACATGCTAGTGGGTTTCATCTAGTTACTGTGGCAATGACAGGTCATGCAGAGGAAATGGGTTCAACTACCGTAGCACACAGCAATTTGAAACGCGTTGTCTTAATGCAGTAAAAGAGAGTAGGAGCGAGAACATGGGATTGTATCAATATGATCAAATGGTTGGTTGCTTGCCTGATGGTTCGATGCACTGATACGGTTCTTCGTTAGGGTAATCACGGTACTCCTCGGAGGCAGAACCTGTCGCAAAGGACACCGATACACAACCATCACCAAACAATGTGCAACAATATGATACATGCATGAAACATAGCAATATGAGTGTGTTGGGCTAATGCAACTAAAGCCAGAAGGGTTTGAACAAATTTGAATCAAAGATTCAAATTTCAAACTCAAACATGGCCTTTTAAAGTGCTTTTCCTTGTTCTGCTTAAAACATCAATTTAACTTGTTTGATCATGCATGAAAATAGTACAGATGGATAGATTGGATTTTTCTGATCATTTTTCATATATAATTTGTCCAATTTGGAGTTACAGAATAGAAGTTATGAATTTTTGAAGTTTAAATTATATTCTGGAATTTCCTGATTTAAATTAAATCCAGAAAATCAATTACTGCGTCAGCCTGACGTCAGTGTGACGTCAGCAGGTCAACGGAACAGGTCTGGGTCAAACCTGACAGTGGGTCCCGCATGTCAGGGTGATTATTTTAATTAAAATTTAATTAAAACTAATCCTGTTTAATTAACAGGGCTGGGCCCCACCTGTCATTGACTCAGGGGAGTCAAGCAGGGCCCACCCGTGGTCAAAGTCAAAGCCAGCGACGCCGGCGTTTAGCCGCCGGCGAGCCCGACGCGGCGGCGGGAGTGGTTTTGGCCATTTCGGCCACCAAATGGGCCGCGGAGACCACCGGAGTGGAGCTGAGGACAAACCGCATCTCTTGGCGGAGTCCGTTGGGGTCGGGGTGGCTGGAGTTGGCGCCGGCGACGAATTTGGCGGCCACCGGGGTTCGGTCGAAGATGAACTTGGCGCTAGAGGGGTCGGTGAGGCTCGTGGAGTGGCTAGCTAGGTGCTGCGGGACTCGGTGAGTAAGATGGACACCATCTTGTGGCCGGAGTGTGGCCGGAAGCACGTCGGCGACGAGATCCGCAGCGGTGCGGGCGTGTGATCCTCGTGCGGTGGCTACACGGCTCAGGAATGAGAGAGAGAGGGTCGGAGGAGTAGCTAGGCTCACAGCGCTCCCGTAGAGGCCACCGGCGGGGTCGGGGACGAGCTGAGGCGGCGACGGCGTTGAAGGGGATCTCCGGCGACGGTGAGCTCGGGCGAGGTCGGTGCGGTGGTCTCGGGCCGCACGAGCACACGGGGCTCGGCTAGCTCGATGAAGTAGAGGACGGCGGAGCTTCTGGACAGGGTGGCGCGGCGTGGAGACGACGGGGAGCATGGCTACGGCGGTGGTGCGGCGACGGTGGCGTCGGCCATGGCGTGGGAGCGCGAGGGAGAGGAACTGGGGGCGAATGGAGGTGTCCAAGAGGGTCGGGGCGCGACGTGGAGCTCGTCCAGGCCATCAGGGCGGTGAGAGGGGGAGGCAGGGCGGCGTGCAGCTGCGTGGCGAGCTGCGGTGCCGCCGCCGAGCACCTTGGCTGCCTGCCTGGCAAGCCAAGCAGCTCGCTGGAGCGGTGGCCGGGCTGGGCCGGCCAGGTGGGCTGGCTGGTGGGCCTGTGGTGGCGCGAGGTAAGTTTTCCCTTTTCTTTCTGTTTCTGTTCTTTTTTAATACTTCTGCAACTTTGTTGAATTAAATAAAATACTTAGGCAACTCCTAAAATCACCAAATTACTCCTGGTCCATAGTTGGATTATTTCCAACATGAAACATTTTAGTTTGGAGATATTTGAGCATTTAAATATTTTATATAATTTTAAATGCCCAAATTCAAATATTTATGACTTAATTCAAAAACCCTAAGATGGCCTAGGAAAATGTGCACCACTTTTGGCAGAGGTTCTGAACCAAGACAAAAATGATGGGCATTTTAGAAGGGCATTTCAGGTTCATTGAAAAGTTTTTTAGTAAACCCTAGTTGGTTTCAGAGGGGACTGGGGGTTCTGTCATCCCCATTTCAAGTTTCTGATGAAAAAGTAGACATGATGCAACACTCTAATGCATGGCTAACTAGGATGTGACAACTCACCCCCACTCAAAAGAATCTCGTCCCGAGATTTGGGTTCCTCCGGGAAGAAGGCGGGATACTCGAGTCGAAGACGATCCTCCCTTTCCCAAGTTGCTTCATCCTCAGAATGGTGCGACCATTGAACTTTGAGAAACTTGATATTATGACGTCAGGTGGTACGTTCGGCCTGATCGAGGATACGAATGGGGTACTCTCGATATGTAAGATTATCTTGGAGATCAAGCGTTTCGTGGTCCACTCCACGGATAGGATCCGAGAAGCAACGCCTGAGTTGAGAAACGTGGAAGACATCGTGGACTCTGGAGAGGTGCGGAGGTAGTTCCAACTGGTAGGCAACTTCTCCTTGTTTGGCGAGAATGCGAAAAGGTCCAATGTAACGAGGAGCCAATTTGCCTTTGATACCGAAACGATGGGTTCCCTTTAGAGGGGTGACCCGAAGATAAGCCTTCTCGTCAACCTCGAAAGTCATAGCCTTATGTTTTCGGTCATATTGACTCTTTTGACGAGATTGAGCTGTTTTCAACTTTTCACGAACGATACGAACTTGTTCTTCTGCTTCCTGAATCATATCCGGGCCAAAGAATTGTCTTTCCCCGGTCTCTGACCAGTTAAGGGGTGTTCGACACCGTCGTCCATAGAGAACTTCAAAAGGGGCTTTACCCAAGCTAGATTGATAGCTATTGTTGTAAGAAAATTCGGCAAATGGAAGGCACTTCTCCCAGTCCATTCCGAACGAGATAACAGAGGCTCGAAGCATGTCTTCTAGAATTTGGTTGACGCGTTCCACTTGACCACTCGACTGAGGGTGGAAGGCGGTTCTAAAGGAGAGACGGGTTCCCATAGCATTTTGGAAACTTTCCCAAAATCGAGAGGTGAAAAGACTTCCTCGATCCGAGTTGATTTCCAAAGGAACACCATGAAGAGACACTATACGGGAGATGTATAAGTCTGCCAGCTGGCTAGCGGTTATACTCTCACGAACAGGCAAGAAATGGGCTACTTTGGAAAGACGATCGACAACGACGAAGATAGCATTATTCCCTCTCTTGGTCCTGGGAAAACCGGTAATGAAATCCATACCAATTTTATCCCATTTCCATTCAGGAATAGCTAAGGGTTGAAGGGTGCCAGCAGGCCGTTGATGCTCTGCTTTTACACGACGACAGACGTCGCAATTAGCAATATACTGAGCAATTTCTCTCTTCATCCTAGTCCACCAGAACCTCTGGCGTAGGTCCTGATACATCTTAGTACTACCGGGATGAATAGTGAGAGGAGATTCATGAGCCTCCTTAAGGATCAATCGCCTCAGGTTTCGCACTTTGGGAACCACTAGTCGATTCCCGAAGTATACGACCCCTTGATCATTAATGGAGAAACAATTCGCAACTCCTTTCTGGATGTTTCTCTTGATGCGGGAAATTCCCGGATCTACCTTCTGTGCTTTGATAATCTGATCCGTAAGGGTAGGTTTTGCCACCAAGGTGGAAAGAAAACCTTGAGGTACAATGTGAAGGTTAAGCTTCCGAAATTCCTCATGGAGAAGCGGTTGACTTTGTTGTAACATCAGGTTGTTACAATAAGATTTACGACTTAGCGCATCAGCCATGACGTTGGCTTTCCCTGGGGTGTAGGTTATTCCTAAGTCGAAGTCTGTGATCAATTCAACCCAACGTCTTTGCCTGAGATTCAGATCCGGTTGGGTGAAAATGTACTTCAGACTTTGGTGATCAGTGAATATTTCGCAACGATTACCGAGGAGGTAATGTTGCCAAGTCTTAAGTGCATAGACTACGGCTGCAAGCTCTAGATCATGAGTGGGATAATTCTCCTCATGTGGGTGCAATTGCCGTGAAGCGTAGGCAATTACGTGTCGATCTTGCATGAGAATGCAACCTAGTCCTTGTCGCGAGGCGTCGCAGTAGATAACAAAGTCCTTGGAGAAGTCTGGCGGTACCAGTACGGGAGCAGAGGTCAGGCGTCTTTTCAGTTCCTGAAAGCTGTGCTCACATTGTGGAGTCCATTCGAACTTCTTATCTTTCTTGAGGAGTTCGGTTAGAGGTTTAGCAACCTTGGAGAAGTTCTCGACAAAGCGACGACAATAGCTCGCTAAGCCCAGAAAACTCCGAACTTGCTTGACCGATTCAGGTGGAGTCCAGTTAAGGACGGCTTGAACTCGCTCAGGGTTAACAGCAATACCTTTACCAGATATTACATGACCCAGATAGGTCACTTCTGACAACCAGAATTCACATTTAGAAAATTTGGCATAAAGGCGATGCTCTCGAAGTTTCTTCAACACTAGCCTTAGATGTTCGGCATGTTCTTCTTCGTTCTTGGAGTAGATGAGTATATCATCGAGGTAAACCACGACGAATTTATCCAAATACTCCATGAAGATTGAGTTCATTAACCGAGAAAAGGTGGCTGGAGCGTTGGTTAACCCGAAGGACATGACGGTGTACTCGTATTGGCCATAACGAGTAACAAAGGCCGTTTTAGGAATGTCCCCATTTCTGATTTTGATTTGATGGTAGCCCAACCTCAAATCCATCTTGGAGAAGACTGAGGATCCAGCGAGCTGATCATACAGGTCGTTGATCCTGGGAAGCGGATATTTGTTCTTGATTGTGACCAAATTGACAGGTCGGTAATCTACAACCATTCGGTCCGTACCATCCTTCTTCTTGACGAAGAGGACGGGGCAGGCCCACGGAGATGAACTAGGGCGGATGAAACCCTTTTTCAAGGACTCATCGAGTTGTTTCTTAAGCTCGGCTAGTTCTAGTGGTGCCATCTTATAAGGTCTTCTAGCAATCGGAACGGTTCCTGGAATGAGGTCTACTACGAACTCAACATCCCTGTCAGGTGGAACACCTGGCAATTCCTCTGGAAAGACATCCGGGAAGTCACGGACTACCGGAACGTCCTCAAGGTCTGGCAAAGGGCTGGCGTTAAGAGAATATAATTGTCGCTTGGCTATTCGGGTCAAGACATTGACTATCTTCCCCGAAGGATGGGTGAGTTGAACAGTCCTAGAGAAGCAATCAATTTTGGCTTGATGAGCTGACATCCAGTCCATACCCAGAATGATATTAATATCTGAATATTTAAGGGCTATCAAAGACGCGAGGAAAACAAGTCTGTCGACTTGGATTTCATTTCCATGGCTTACCCTAGAAGTTTGCCATTTGGATCCCGGAGTTTGAATTACCATAGAGGTTGGCATATCACCGAATGCGACGTTATGCAAACGAGCATAGTTTTCAGATATAAAAGAATGAGAGGCTCCTGTATCGAAAAGAACAGATGCCGGGTGGCAATTAACAAGAAGCGTACCGAGAACGACGTTGGGATCCTCTTGAGCTTCTTCGGCAGAGATAAAGTTGACATGGCCACGTGAAGTGGTGACCGGCTTGGCGTGGAATATTTTTCCTGTCGGCTTGCCACGGCCAACAGCTTTAGCAGACTGGTTGGGGTTGGTCTGGGGACACTCACGCATATAGTGACCAGATTCCCCACACTTGAAACAGGTCACGGAACTGGTACGTGGAGGAGCATTGTTGGTTGGACCCCCATAGGGCTTGGCCGGTGCAGACTGTTGAACGGGGCGAGGCGCCTGGAAGGATGGCCTCGGTGTGAACCTGGGTGGCAGGGCGGTGTTGGGTACCCACACGCGGCGCTTCTGAGGACCAGCACCGGATGAGGAACCCATATCCCGGCCATGCTTGCGTGTTGCGTCATAGTCAGTCTGACCAGTTTCAGCACTGATGGCTTTGTTGACAAGTTTCTGAAAGGATGTGCACTCATGCAGACGGAGGTCGCGGCGAAGCTCAGGACTAAGCCCCTTACGGAACCTTGCTTGCTTCTTGGCATCAGTAGACACTTCCTCAGTTGCATATCGTGCGAGATTACCAAACTCCCTGCTGTAAGCATCCACAGAAAGTCGGCCTTGGGTGAAACTGCAAAATTCTTCACGTTTACGGTCCATGAGACCCTCCGGAATGTGATGTTCACGGAAAGCCTTGCTGAATTCAGCCCAAGTAGTGACATGGCCCGCTGGGCGCATAGCTCCATAATTCTCCCACCATAGACTGGCGGGGCCTTCAAGATGATATGCAGCAAAGGTGACCTTGTCAGCCTCAGCTACTAGCGCGGAACGCAGCTTGTGAGAGATACTGCGAAGCCAGTCATCAGTGTCGAGAGGCTCGACGGAGTGGTGGAACATGGGTGGATGCAATTTGATAAAATCACTGGGTGACACCACGTTAGTCCTCTGATGGTGTGCTGTATTCTGTTCAATACGCTCCAACAAACGGTTGGTCTCCCGCTTGTTTCTCTCAGCTTCCATCATAACCTCGGCTAGTGAAGGAGGATGAGGCAGATTTTCATTCCTGCCTTCACTGCCTTCGGCCTGCTCTTGAGAAGCAGGGTTAGCGCACGTGTTGACCATCCTAGGTAAGCAAGACAATGATTTAGTCAGAATGATAAAATTCCGACATAGGATACAGAATGTAAGGAATAACTCGGAATGCAAGATGATCATCCGTATGACATGGTAAATACAGAAACTGCTTCTTTATTCCATCGTCATACACACCATACAGGGTTTAGTACAAGACCAAACAAAGTACTATTACGGTGAAAAGAGGATTACATCTCATCGGAGGCATCCCAAGCTCCTATACATTATTTTTCTACACCTCCGGAAAGAGTACAAACTAGGTCATATCCCACGGGTCACGCGGGACGATAGACGACACAGCTAGTGTGAACTAGTGATACTACCACTAACTCAGACCGATCCGTAGTAGTCCTCGTAGAAGTCACCTCCATAGCCTGGAAGCTCAACATGATCATCCGGAAACAGACGATCTCGTGGAGCTTGTGGACCATAGGGGCTAGGATGAGGTCTTGGACCAACAGACGGTGGCCTGCGGGGACCGCGAGGTGGGGTGATGCCTCCTACATCACGCCAAACCATCACGTCTGGCAGAGCAGATCTCACAGGATAGAGATCGCGCATATCTGAATATCCAACTTGCACCACCGGTGCGAACAGAGTCAAAGTGGCCCAGTGGTCAGCACGGGTATTGAAGAGCTCTAACCTCAAGGCCCGATTTTCACGGTCCTTATCCTCGAGCATCTCAGCAGTGGTGCGAGTCCGTGAATCCTCCTGAGTGGGGTCAGCATAGATAGCCTGGAGATACCCTTGTGCTCCCGGAAGTGATCCTGGCATATACCGGAAATCAGAGTCCCGAAATAGACCAGATCTGACTCGCATAATCGTCATCATAGAGTAGGCGGCGTCCTGCACAGCCATCTCAATAGTAACCCCGAGTCCATAGGAGCAGTGAAGAGGCTCGGTGGATCCAGGATAAGATGGAAATATCCTGACAGTGCAGAGATACTGGCTTTGATTAAAGTCCCGAAATTGCTCTTCGACCGTGTACTCAGGATACCAACGGTATCCAGCCTCAGTCATTACCCTGACCAACTTGGCAGTATGGCCGGGTACATCTAGGCATCGAGTCAGGCGAACCACTTGATTGAGGTCGCGAGTGGCCATCTGAAAGCACAATCATAATGCAAGGGCATTAGAATTTCTAGCAAAATTTCGGCAGCATAACAGCTGTAAATGCTCAAGAAGGATTTTGAGACATTTGACAAAGGATTTCGTACACACTCAACATCATCATATAAAAGTTCTGAATCCATTTTATCAACATAATGTGGTAGTACAACTGAACTAGGCTTGTATCCATCAAACTTATAAGGTACTACTGATTAGTAACACGTGATCCTGATAGAGAGGACAGAACCTAATTCCTTAACCCCCGGTGGAAGAATGGACTGACTCAGATCAGAATGTCATAAGATAAAGGAGTAAAAAGAGCCTTATGTTCCAACCCACAAACAATTCCCCTACATATAACTAAAGAATTTCTAGACTCAACATCGACCAGTTTGGCTTGGAGAACCTACAGGCAGTCCGGCTCTGATGCCAACGCTGTCAGAACCCCGACTCGATGTCACATCGATCTAGCCGGTAACACCTCATATCACTTTGCGGCCTCACGCACGGTATCTCCACGGGTGTCGCCTTACCTTTGCCCGGGACCGTTTGCGCCTTTTGGCTCACGTATATGATAGTGTCGCTAGCATCCATATGATAAGGAGCCCGGGCTGACATGACTAGTCGTAAACCCAAAGTGGCACAGACTTACAGGGACAGGCATCCATGACCCAGCTTCGAACGTGTCGGTCATCAGCAAGTGGGTCCGGGCTGTAGCACTGGGCTAGCAGGACTCCGGTAAACCGGGCTGTAGCGGGCTAACAGGACTCCGGTACTCAAAGCGTGACATTTCCCCGAAGGGACAGACACAGGAACGAAGAAGGACACATGCCGGCCAGCCTAAGTGTTCCAGAGCAGTAGCAAGCTACCATGGCTCAGCGGTAACACTAGGAGACATTTCCCGGTAAGAGAGGCTACTAAAGATAAACAACTAGATAGTCAGATCCCACACATACCAAGCATTTCAATCATACACACAATATACTCGATATGTGCAAATACAACGAAGCATCACAACATGACTCTATGACACAAGTACTTTATTTAAGGCTCAGGGAGCCATACATAACATACACAAAGGTACGGGTCTCACGACCCAACATACAAGTCATACAGTCATACAAACCAGCAGCGGAAGTAACTTGTCTGAGTACAGACAACTAGTAAAATAAAAGAGGCTTGGAAAGCCTAGCTATACTACATGGTCCTTCACAAGCTCAGGGTCACCACCTGGGTCTTTAGCCTACTCGTTGATGTCAACGTCTACATAGAACCCATCAGAAGGGGTTGCAGCGTCTTCTGTAAAAATGTAGATTATAGCAACATGAGTACAAAGGTACTCAGCAAGACTTACATCAGATCCTACATACATGCATATTATCAAGAAGGGTTGGTGGGGTTATTGCAGCAAGCCAGCTTTGACTCTTGGCTAGACTATCCTACGATACTCCAACTTGAAATGGTTTTGCACACACGAGTCCACTACTCACCACTTCAATACACTACCGAGGATCCGCCTCCGTCTTCCTACGGAAGAGCCATCCTCGGCACTCACACTTATCTTGAGGCTTTTAACAGTTTCCATTTACTTGTCTATGAACTGTATAGGCAAGCAAGTAGTCCTTTACCGCGGACGCGGCTATTCGAATAGATTATGATAACCCTGCAGGGGTGTACTTCTTCATACACGCTCTCACCACTTACCGTCGTTTACACGACATGTACTCGGCAACCTTCAAGCGGAAGCCCAACGTGGGTGTCGGCCACGACCTACCTAACCACCTAAGCCTCCAGTCCAGGTTTATCGCCTATCCAGGTTCCATCCGCAGGGAGTCCGGCCGAGGTTTCCCATACGGCCCCGAACGATGTGAACAGGGTTCCCGAGATACCTAATGGGTATTCGGTACATCGTGCCACGTACCTACCGCATCACAGCCCACCCCTACGGTCAGCGCTGTCCACGGCCTCCAGTAGGCTACAAACACTAGAAACTACTTGCAACTCCTGGACGGAGAACTAGGGTGAATAAGAAGCCGAGAGGGTCCATTGGTTTCGGGCCCAATGCATGGTAGTAGCTGATTCTTAAATCACACATACAGATCTCAGTGCTTAAGGTCGGCTTCAATGAAACAACCCACCATGTACTCCTACATGGCCTCTCATCGATACCTTTACCAAATCGTGTTCACCACACCACTCTCATTACCGACATAAACATTTCACTCTAGCCATCACCCAGATGAACCAGACCTGACACGACTCTAAGCATAGCAGGCATAGCAAGGTAGGAACAACACATACATATGGCTCAATCAACTCCTACACATGCTAGTGGGTTTCATCTAGTTACTGTGGCAATGACAGGTCATGCAGAGGAAATGGGTTCAACTACCGTAGCACACAACAGTTTGAAACGCGTTGTCTTAATGCAGTAAAAGAGAGCAGGAGAGAGAACATGGGATTGTATCGATATGATCAAATGGTTGGTTGCTTGCCTGATGGTTCGATGCACTGATACGGTTCTTCGTTAGGGTAATCACGGTACTCCTCGGAGGCAGAACCTGTCGCAAAGGACACCGATACACAACCATCACCAAACAATGTGCAACAATATGATGCATGCATGAAACATAGCAATATGAGTGTGTTGGGCTAATGCAACTAAAGCCAGAAGGGTTTGAACAAATTTGAATCAAAGATTCAAATTTCAAACTCAAACATGGCCTTTTAAAGTGCTTTTCCTTGTTCTGCTTAAAACATCAATTTAACTTGTTTGATCATGCATGAAAATAGTACAGATGGATAGATTGGATTTTTCTGATCATTTTTCATATATAATTTGTCCAATTTGGAGTTACAGAATAGAAGTTATGAATTTTTGAAGTTTAAATTATATTCTGGAATTTCCTGATTTAAATTAAATCCCGAAAATCAATTACTGCGTCAGCCTGACGTCAGTGTGACATCAGCAGGTCAACGGAACAGGTCTGGGTCAAACCTGACAGTGGGTCCCGCATGTCAGGGTGATTATTTTAATTAAAATTTAATTAAAACTAATCCTGTTTAATTAACAGGGCTGGGCCCCACCTGTCATTGACTCAGGGGAGTCAACCAGGGCCCACCCGTGGTCAAAGTCAAAGCCAGCGACGCCGGCGTTTAGCCGCCGGCGAGCCCGACGCGGCGGCGGGAGTGGTTTTGGCCATTTCGGCCACCAAATGGGCCGCGGAGACCACTAGAGTGGAGCTGAGGACAAACCGCAGCTCTTGGCGGAGTCCGTTGGGGTCGGGGTGGCCGGAGTTGGCGCCGGCGACGACTTTGGCAGCCACCGGGGTTCGGTCGAAGATGAACTTGGCGCTAGAGGGGTCGGTGAGGCTCGTGGAGTGGCTAGCTAGGTGCTGCGGGACTCGGTGAGTAAGATGGACACCATCTTGTGGCCGGAGTGTGGCCGGAAGCACGTCGGCGACGAGATCCGCGGCGGTGCGGGCGTGTGATCCTCGTGCGGTGGCTACACGGCTTAGGAATGAGAGAGAGAGGGTCGGAGGAGTAGCTAGGCTCACAGCGCTCCCGTAGTGGCCACCGGCGGGGTCGGGGACGAGCTGAGGCGGCGACGGCGTTGAAGGGGATCTCCGGCGACGGTGAGCTCGGGCGAGGTCGGTGCGGTGGTCTCGGGCCGCACGAGCACACGGGGCTCGGCTAGCTCGATGAAGTAGAGGACGGCGGAGCTTCTGGACAGGGTGGCGCGGCGTGGAGACGACGGGGAGCACGGCTACGGCGGTGGTGCGGCGACGGTGGCGTCGGCCATGGCGTGGGAGCGCGAGGCAGAGGAACTGGGGGCGAATGGAGGTGTCCAGGAGGGTCGGGGCGCGACGTGGAGCTCGTCCAGGCCATCAGGGCGGCGAGAGGGGGAGGCAGGGCGGCGTGCAGCTGCGTGGCGAGCTGCGGTGCCGCCGCCGAGCACCTTGGCTGCCTGCCTGGCAAGCCAAGCAGCTCGCTGGAGCGGTGGCCGGGCTGGGCCGGCCAGGTGGGCTGGCTGGTGGGCCTGTGGTGGCGCCAGGTAAGTTTTCCCTTTTCTTTCTGTTTCTGTTCTTTTTTAATACTCCTGCAACTTTGTTGAATTAAATAAAATACTTAGGAAACTCCTAAAATCACCAAATTACTCCTGGTCCATAGTTGGATTATTTCCAACATGAAACATTTTAGTTTGGAGATATTTGAGCATTTAAATATTTTATATAATTTTAAATGCCCAAATTCAAATATTTATGACTTAATTCAAAAACCCTAAGATGGCCTAGGAAAATGTGCACCACTTTTGGCAGAGGTTCTGAACCAAGACAAAAATGATGGGCATTTTAGAAGGGCATTTCAGGTTCATTAAAAAGTTTTTTAGTAAACCCTAGTTGGTTTCAGAGGGGACTGGGGGTTCTGTCATCCCCATTTCAAGTTTCTGATGAAAAAGTAGACATGATGCAACACTCTAATGCATGGCTAACTAGGATGTGACAGTTGGCACCGGATCGTCAACTACCATGTTCTCCATTGGGACGTCGTCGTCCTCTGGCTGCCTACCGGCCAGCCGGTCAGCAGCAATGGCTGCCATCTCCTTGTGGTCCGTCATCCGCCCATCCCGAAGAGCACTGGAGCGCGAGGAAGCCATGGTGGGCAGTAGTGGTGTGGACAGGAGAAAGGGAATGGATGCGGATGACTGCGGCTATGGTCTGCGCAGCTAGCAGTTTATATAGCAGTGGTGGGCGGCGGAGGGACGGACGTGTGGTGCCGGAGTAGCCGCCTTGGCAACAGCGTATCATTAATGTGGGTGGCAGATTGACGGACGGATGACACTTGTGTCGTTTGAAGGTGGAGCAATCGCCTGCATCGGGAAGCGGGGCGGGCGGCGCTGACTGTTTCGGGCGGAAAGTGCGCGCGGTCGAGGAGATGACTTTACTTGGAGAGGATGACAATCGGGACCCACCAGGGCCATAGCCTCACGTACGCAAGTGCCTCCTTATTTTATATATATATATATATATATATATATATATAATTTATTTTGCTTCCTCCTGGTTTCCTGACATCATGATCCCACACCATTGTCAACCTATGTACTCCCTCCTTTCCGGTTTATAGGGCTTATCTCAAAATTTTAGTTTTTCCATTTTATAAGGCTCAATTTGGTTGTTTTCCATCACATGTTCAGATTCCAAGGTGCATTAAATCATTGCATGCAAGTATTAAGAGAAAATTGACCAATGCATGTACTTTATGCATGCATGCATTGCAATTAATGAATTGATAAACATGATTTTTTGAGGATAACAAGAGCATTAATTAGGTGCTTTTGCAAAACTACAAAAAATATTCCACCACCCACCATCTACCTTGATTGGTGAGGTTTTTGAATTGAGCACTATAAACCGGAAAGGAGGGAGTAGTCAACAAACGAGAGAATTGCACAACAATCGAGCAGTATTTGTGTTTTTGAGGTGTGAGCACTCTAGAGTTTTTCGATGTTTAGCCTAGATATTAATTTTTCTCCTCTGAGCAACAACAAAAACATCGCTGCAGGTATTAACTGGGCGGGCTGTGGCCCGTCTAGCCCAGGCCAGATATCCAACCCAGATATTAATTTCTTTTCAAGTTGAAAATGGCTAGCCTAGCTATACTTTTTTTTAGTAATACCCAGGCAAGGTCAAGTTGTTATTCTCCGCCCCGCTGGGCTGCAAATCTTTCCTAGGAGGGATGCATTAAGCTTAACAAGAAAATGGGCTTTAAGAAATAATAAATGGGATGTAATTATAAAAACTGGTCAGTAACTATAAAAAATGAACCAAACACGTAATTACTTTATAAAATTTTATTTTTGGATTCAGGCCAGATATTCAGCCCAGATATTAATTTTTTTTCAAGCTGAAAATGGCTAGCCCAGCTATACTTTTTTTAGGAATACCCAGGCAAGGTCAAGTTGTTATTCTCCACCCTGTTGGGCTGCAAATCTTTCCTAGGAGGGATGCATTAGGCTTAACAAGAAAATGGGCTTTAAGAAGTAATAAATGGGATGTAATTATAAAAAGTGGACAGTAACTATAAAAAATGCACCAAACACGTAATTACTTTATAAAATATTATTTTTGGATATTGAAAATTTTAATTTCATTAATTGTTGCGAGCGCAATGTTTCGTTGGATTTTTACGTAATATAAATTTATATTGAATTTGTATTTAATCTAACTAGAAATTTCGAGATAAAAATATTTCGGATCCCATCAAAATGTGGGAAATTTTATTGAAGTATGTTTTGAACGGTTGGTTGAAATGGGCTATACTTTTAACAAACTATAAATGGGCTGCAGTAAATTCCATTAGAATTCAAAAATGGGCTGCACATTCTTACAAATCTCAAATGGGCTATAAGTTCTCTGCCACACACTTCTGGCCTTACTAAGTTGACGCGTATGCAAGGCTTTATCTACTTATAGTCAACACACGGTTCTAGCAGCAGTGGCCGTTGGATGTCCATCCAACGGATGCCGTGCTTCTTCTTCAATCTCAGATATTCTAGCTTCACCCGCCCAAAAAATGATTCCTCCCCTTGACATCTGGGGTGCACCATTTCGGAAGCTGACCTGTGGGCCTACTAAGTTGACATACCAAGGGCTTTGTCAACTTAGTCAATATAAACGATTCTCGCTGCAGTGACCGTACGATGTCCATCCAATGACCGTCGTGCTTCTTCAACCTATGGTCTTCTTGCTCCAGCCACCCAAAGCAGCGCCGGTCGTGCCGCCTGCTCCTGCCTCCCGTGGCCGGCTGTGCTGCTGCGGAGGCCTCACCGCCCCCTACTACTCCCACCGCTAGCCAGGCCATCCCTCCACTCACCCACACCCCTTGTTATTCTCCGGCGACGGCAGCCTCACACCGCAGCCGAACCAGTGAACCCTCGTACTCCTCTCTGCATGGGCATCCACTGTCGCGTCTTCCCCCGCTCCGCATCATCCCCTTCCTAGGCCTCGTCGTTGTCCACCGCCGTGGTGCTCTCGGTGCAGCGTGGTCAACATGGTCAAGGAACGACTTCCATCGGACGTGGACTGTACGTGGAGAGGCTTACAGCTGGGTCCACGGCCGCAGCAAGGAAGTGCCTCCTTATTACACGGAAAATAATGATTCCTCCACCTGACAGCTGGGACCCACCGGACGGGCCACTGTATTTCGCAAAAAAAGGTTTTCCCCTGGAGAGGGAAGCCTGTGCTGGATATCGGCGGTCAGATATCCGACCTCCCTGAGCCTCGCAGTGTCCTCCTCTCGGATCGAGGAGGCAACCCACCGGCCCTGAGACTTGGGTCCGAACATATTGGAGGATCTGAGTGGTTTGAGCTTTGGTTTCGGGTGTTAGAACTCGAGATGCGAAAGGGCACAAGGGTGGTGGAAAAGAGGTATAGGCCTCGGGCCCATTATAAAGGGGGGAAATACCAAGAGTCCTCAGTGTGACCGCTTGAGACTTATCTAAAGACACACGGAGTCATACCAACGGTCGTCGTGGGGTTGCGCACGCCCATATTGATGAAAGTTCCCGTAATAACAGGAACACGATCTCTGCTCTGGCAGGGCGTGCCAATAAAACTGCCTCGCAACGCGAGTCGAGGTGGGCCAAGAGATACTGGTTCATGTTGACCCGGGTCACGGTGCAAGGGGACGATGTACTGAGATTACTAGCAAATCAGATTTATTCTGTGTTCCCTATGATGGTATGTGAGGATCATCTCGCGGATCCGGACACAGTCTACGTGTTTGATAATAACTTTGGAGTATTCGGAGAAGGAACCCGCCTTGCAATGCCGAAGACAAGACTGCGCGACGGACTCATCGTCATTGAAGCATGGTTCAGGGGCTAGTGAGGGAGCACCGGGTTAGAGGGTATCCGGACAGCCGGACTATATACATCGTCCGGACTATTGGAGCATGAAGATACAAGACTCAGGACTCCGTCCCATGTCTGGATGGACTCTCCTTTACGTGGAAGACAAGCTTGGCGATCCGGATATTATGTTTCCTTCCTTGTAATCGACTCCATGTAAACCCTAGCCATCTCCAGTGTCTATATAAACCGGAGAGGTTGGTCCTTAGAAGACCGATCACAATTACAATCATAATCATCATAGGCTAGCTTCTAGGGTTTAGTCTCTACGATCTCGTGGTAGATCTACTCTTATACTACTCATATCTTCAATATTAATCAAGCAGGAAGTAGGGTTTTACCTCCATCGAGAGGGCCCGAACCTGGGAAAACATTGTCTCCCTTGCTCCCTGTTACCATCAGCCTAAGACGCACAGATCGGGACCCCCTACCCGATATCCATCGGTTTTGACACCGACAGTCGTCTCCACGGATTTAGACGGTGCCCTATTTAAAGTGAATGTGGTTGTCTTTAAAGCATAACCCCAAAATGATAGTGGTAAATTGGTAAGAGACATCATAGACCGCACCATATCCAATAGAGTGCGATTATGACGTTCGGACACACCATTACGCTGAGGTGTTCTAGGCGGCGTGAGTTGTGAAACAATTTCACATTTCCTTAAGTGCGTACCAAACTCGTGACTTAAATATTCTCCTCCATGATCTGATCGCAAGAACTTTATTTTCCTGTCACGTTGATTCTCCACCTCACTCTGAAATTGCTTGAACTTTTCAAAGGTCTCATACTTGTGTTTCATTAAGTAGACATACCCATATCTACTCAAGTCATCAGTGAGGGTGAGAACATAAAGATAGCCACCGCGAGTCTCAACACTCATTGGACCACGCACATCAGTATGTATTATTTCCAACAAGTTGGTTGCTCGCTCCATTGTTCCCGAGAACGGAGTCTTGGTCATCTTGCCCATGAGGCATGGTTCGCACGTGTCAAATGATTCATAATCAAGATACTCCAAAAATCCATCTGCATGGAGTTTCTTCATGCGTGTAACATCACTGTGACCAAGGCGGCAGTGCCACAAGTATGTTGGACTATCATTATTAACCTTACATCTTTTGGTATTCACACTATGAATATGTGTAACATCACGTTCGACATTCAATAAGAATAAACCATTGACCAGCGGGGCATGACCATAAAACATATCTCTCATATAAAAAGAACAATCATTATTCCCAGATTTAAATGAGTAGCCATCTCGCATTAAACGAGATCCAGATACAATGTCCACGCTCAAA